>NW_026557876.1:7698111-7786194 GCF_026930045.1 Uloborus diversus | reverse complement strand
GCACTCCTTATTGATTTTCAGTTCTAAACAATTTATACGCGTAAGCGAGTGATCAGACTAGTTTTGCTCGAAAAAATTACCCATTCCTTCCCAGTACGTGTTTTCGAAAATGAGCGATCCTTTTTTAGTGCTTACATACATTATTATTGTTTTTAGGTATAAATTAAATGAATGTGAGTGCTATTGATTTTTTTTACCCGACTGCGCGTGCGCGATGCAAAGGATGGTAATTTGTTTGCGAGTCTTTGTATATATGTATATTTGTTCCTATGTGGCGTCGTAGAGGCTAAACGCCTTGGCCGATTTTGATGATTCTTAGGTCAATCGATTTGTCTTAACCTTGGGAGTGTCACTACACACATGACAGTAATCAAAATTAACCATATCAACAACCAGTTACCTTATTGTCAGTTCGGGATCGTCGCACATTGGGTGTTGCACACTGTGTCGCACGCTACCTGCGCACGACACAGAGTGTGACAAAAGCAGGTAGCGTTTTCACTGACTGAATTTTTTGTTTACTAAGTCTACTAATTCGATTTTCATCTCTAACCTGTTTCATTTGTTTTTCTCGTGATTCAGGGAACTGAGTTTCGCGACGTGTACTTTCTTGACGGGCTTTTTTAGTTTTGCGAGAAAGATTTGATTGATGACGTTTCCACGAGCATTTTTGCTACAGGTCAAGTATATGAAGGTTTAAGCCGAGTTAGGACTCCAGAGGGACTATAATAATTAGTAGTTTAGACCACCGCAAGTAACTTAATAATCCTAACTATATGAACTCATAAAGTCAGACAAAACAACGCAAGTAGAAGCACAAATTTGTAATTTACAGTTACCTTTTGTGGGATGTCTTTTCATCCATAAGCTCATTATTTTTTGCATTGAAAAAGGCGTTCCCTGTAACGCCAAAACACGTGTCTGCTGTAATTTACAAATTTGTGCTTCTACTTACGTTGTTTTGTCTGACTTTACTTTTCAGCACAAAGGTATTTATTTATCTTATATGAACTCACTCAATAAAATGACAAGATTGCGAAATTTACCGTCTTAATCTTAAATCATAATAACTAAGTCAATGAAAATTAACTAAAAAGTAAAATAAAAAAATAATTATTGAATGAAAACAGAAAACCGAACTGCGTAAAAACCAAAAAGACTAAAAAGAAAAAAATATATGCCAAGTAGTTTAGCATGTTATTAAGTGCTACTGTAAAACTACACCAATGAATAGTTTTATAATCGATACACACATTAGACAAATCATAAATTCAAAAGCAGAAAAGAAGGATCAATTGTTGGGCCTATTCCTTGTTGACCAACTAGGGAACCCCGTAAAATTTGAATGGGCCCGGACTGTTGATCCTTCTATTCTGCTTTTGAATTTATGATTTGTCTCATATCGATTATAAACTATTTCAATGGTGTACTTATTCAGTAGCACTTAGTAACATTCTAAACTACTGGGCTTACATTTTTTTCTTTTTAGTCTTGGTTTTTACACAGTCGGGTTTGTTTGTTTTTATTTAATAATTTATTTTTTAAAGCTACTGCATGCACTAGTATCTTTAATTAAAAAAAATGTGGATTATCGTCGAAATCCGCTTATCCGAAGTTATCGTGCCACCCTATTCTGCGGACAACCAAAGGTTTAATGTGCATCAAAGTTATTCTGAATAACTTAATGGTTTTATTTAAAAACTGTTATTTCATTAAACATTTTAACTTTTGTCTGTTTTACTTGAGATTACTGTCTTTCAAAACATTTTAGAAATAGTACTTTAAAGTCCTGATAATCGAAACTTGGGAAATTTTAGGAACCGGTAAGTTCTAGATGAGTCCCATCAACAGGTCATCACTTAATTACTAAATGCAAACATCGTCAAGTTCAAAAACATGTAAAAAATAAGTAGTATCAAACCCTTTTATTTTTAATCAAAATTCCATCTAAATTTCTGATAACGATAAGGATATTATCGGACGTTTTGAAATGCAACCTATTTCACTTCATTTCTTAGTCAAAAACGATAATGCAAGTGCTTGATGCTCAAAATACTAAAGCAATCAATATAGTGTCCTTGACATCACTTAAAAAAATCATTATTGTACAAATCTTTCTATTTGCAACATAATTCTTCAGATCTTTAGATTCGAACATTGATAGATACAAATTCCTTTAAGAAGATAAGATTTCCTGCTACCGTGCTTCCCCCAAAATAAATTCAATATTTGTTTATGCTTAAAAAACACACTTATTCGGGTACAAGAAAGACATTTATTCAGTAAATTATCGCCCAATAGCCAGGGCTAAAGCAGAAATACATGAAATACACCGCCAGCTCAGTCATTTCCAGCCGAGGACTGCTGTTTCGTGCTTATTTGCACTCATCAGCCCGCCATAGGAAAATGACTAAGCTGGAGATAAAAAAAAAAGCTCTTAAGGAAGCCAAGAGTGCCAAACAAACTGGTAGCTAATATAGAATTAGCGGAGACCAGACGAGTGACCGAAACAACGGTTCGGTTCAACTCGAATATTAAAGGCAAGGCAGATATATTCAGCTCAGTCACTCCTATGCCGGGCTGATGAGTGCTAATAAGCACGAAACTGCAGTCCTCGGCTGGAATTGACTGAGCTGGCGGTGTATTTCATGTATCAGTTAAATATTAAGTTTTAACTTTTTATTTTCATAATTTTTTTCCTTTGTTTACCAAAAGGGAAAAAAAAAATCTTTTGGAGCGGGGCTTCTTTAAACCACTTGGTCTAAGGGGTTTTAGGCCTGCTCTGAGAAGGAAAAAGTCTTTTCTACAAAAGGCTTTCTTGATTTTCACTTCCATTCAGTTTTGTTAATTTGCTGACGTACATCAAATTATGCCAGGGGCTACCCCTAAGGGGGCGGAGGGTCACGGCGCTGCGTGCGCCATCGAAATTTTTAGGGAGTTGTTTTGAGGGGTATTTTTTTCATTTTTTTGGGGGGGGGGGCGGGAGTTTCCGCAATATTGAGGGGGGGGGGTTGCCCTTGACCTTACTAGGGTGGCAGGTTATGCCCACCTGATTACGCCCACTATTTCGTTTTCATTTGATACACCCTAGTATACTATTAATAAAGATCTTACTTGTTTTCAGATTCTGTTTTCCATCCTATTTCTTACCTTAGCCAACAGTGGAATCAGCAAGCCAACTGCTTCCAGGACAAATGATGTAAGTTTTTATTATTCTAATCATAATCTATGACTCGACGTTAAATCCCGGTTATCACAAATTTGCCATTTCAACTGCGATTGCGCGCGGGCTTGCTAATATTAATTACAAACATTTTAAATTTGTTAACAAATATGAGATAGCAACAGATAAAAATTAGAATTCACAAAAAGCTTTCTCTGGTTTAGTTTTTAGGCCTCGGTAAAGATTGAGTTTTGAGTCCTAATTATTAATGACTTCGGAGTTTAATTTTTCTATCAATGGCCTTTTTCAAGGCCAAATTTTCAACCTCAGAAGAGCGTACGAGAATTGCGGCATCACTTTTAATACAAAGCCGAACCATCAATCTAAATAAAAATGTATAATACTGCTATTTACGCCTAACGTAAAATATCCGCAAAAGACGGACATCTGTACTCCTATTTCAATCATTTTTGAAATACCTAACGGGTTTTGCTTTTACGTTAAGTAAATATTTTCAAACCAATAAATATTGAAGTGTCATTTTTCCCTTTACATTATAAAGATTATCAGGTATTCATATCCGTAGATTCATTTAATATATCCCGAAATCGCTGTGAAAATATTCTAATCGCATTTATTAATTTGTTGGGACTCTAGCTCAGCCTAAATATAAACAAGCAACACAAAATCTTAAAACAGAAAGCCATAGACTAATAATAAGAGTAGACCGAGCTATGGCAACCCTTTTGCTGCTCATAAACCAAACCATGTGACTGGTGGATATCCTAGCAACAGCGGGCGTTAATCGTAGCAGACGATCAACGTCCGCGCGAAATAAAATAAATAGAATTGATGGAACACGGAAGAATGATCTTTTATGGAGTCCGATTTGTAAATTTGTTATTCTAAGTTGTAAATATTTTGTTAATATAGTGAGTTTTTCGTTTAGATAGTATTGTGCATTTTCTTTAGTCAATTTCAATAACTCTCTAAGCAATAAAAGATACAAGCGACCAAGAAGAATCGGCAAACGGTAAGATTTTTACCCACAGTTTCAATTTAAGATACCGATTAGTACATTTTTGCGTTAACGCAAAACGTTTACGCCATTTCGTTCACGCCAACGCTGACAGCTCCAAATAAAATAAAAGTTACCGAAAACTGATCAAAAACTATTACTAATGTCAAAATAATGCATAACTAAAAGAAAAACAGTTCAATCTCTGCACCTGGAAGTTTTTTTTAATGAAAGCACATTGTCGTAAAATACATGTCGAGTGCCAAACTGTAGATAATGCTGCCATCTAGCAACCATGCTGCCAAAGTCTTCGCCAATCCCTTCCACTAGTCACATGATACATCTATGAACCAATTTTCTTCATCAGCAAGAATGAGAAAGCTCGGTCTACTCTTATTATTAGTCTATGCAGAAAGCCCAAAAAGCTAAGTCCGCGCGCAAGCGCAGTTGAAATGGCAAATTTGTGATAATCGGGATTGGCTTCAGCAGAAGTTAAAAATGGACAAAAAACCGAAAATCAAATCATGGAGTAAATGACTAGTAACGGGCACCCAACCAGAGTAAAAATGGACAAATTTGTCTTGTAGTGTCATTTTCAAGTTTGCAATCGATATTCTAGAAACACCATCTGTGGATTATCAAAATGGCGTCTTTCAAGAACACCCCCACCACATTTTTTCCCAACATTAGGTTGGGAATTAACAGTGATACTTGTGTTGATGCTGCTTAGTCACCAATAGTGAATTTTCTTTACATTTAAGTATTTGAAGGGTTTCTTTCTTAAGAACCAGATATTGCTGTCTTTTTTTTTTCGTATAGGTATATTTTTACCATTAATTAAGATCCTCAAAATTAGTGTTTAGAAAGTATGATAAAACATAAGCTAAATTTAAGCGATAAATGAAAAATGCAGCAATAGTTCTATTTATTCAATGTTATTTATTTATTAACTCTTTTTTTTTAGATCAATCATGAACTGCTTGCTACCTTATTTGATCAAATCTGATGTTGCTCTGATTTTTCAGATTACCATGGCAACGAGAATAAGTTTAGCTTGTGCTATTGTTGAAAGAAACGCAGAGGAAGGGGGGGGAGAGCGCCGTCTAGCTAAATATTTGGTTGAAAAAATAATACAAATGTAAATAGGTTTCAAATTTACTTTTCCTTTTGTGAGTCCCCCCCCCCCCAAGGAAATCCTAACAACAGCACTGATTAAGGGGAAACGCGGAAGGAGGGGGGGGGGGGAGATGCCATGCTCCGAAATATTTGGTTTGCCACTGTAAAAAAACGCACATTTGATGTAAATTGGTTTTTGAAAACAAGCTCAAAAATATAAACGTCAGCGTTTCAAGTTCAGCTGATATAAATAATCTAACCGGACTTTTTTTTTTTTTTTTTTTTGTCCAAAACAATCTGCAGCAATCATGGCATCTAAAACCCTGTAAAAGGGGGTGCGTTTATATGTTGTGCTACTGGATCCGGCCTTGGAAGTTTCCTGCTAACCGTCCGAAACAGGGGTGCCCATCCCCCCCCCCAAGTTCAATGGCACAAATTCCCCCCCCCCCCCAAAAAATTATCAACCCTCTTTCTCTTCTTTTTCTTTCTTTTTAGCTTTCTTTTTTTGATTTATTTAAAAAATATATTTTTATTAATTTATTTTCATTTATTTTTATTTATTTATTTTTAAATTTATTTATTTATTTATTTATTTTAATTGTTATTATTATTTTATTAGAAAGTTCTGTACTACACCAATAACATACACACACAGCAACTAATAAATAAATGAAATAAAATAAAATAAATAATTCGATTTAAAAATAAACCAATAAATGAATTTAAGTAATAAATTTTAAAAAATTTAACCCCCCCCCATTTTAATGGCACAACTTGCGCCATAATCCCCCCCCCCTGTGGGCACCCCTGGTCCGAAAAGCATTGCCTCATAATTCAATTATTTATGTCAACTTCAATGACTTCATTTCTTGCCATAACTACAACTTGAGTGAGTCCGCTGCAGGGTTGGCAAAAACCCGGGTTTTTTAAAAAAAAAAGCCCATGGACCCAGGGTTTTTTGGGTTTTTTTAAATAAAACCCAAAAAAAACCCAACTAAAGTTGGGTTTTTTTAAAAGAAATGTGGTTTTTTTTGTCTTTTTTTAGGGAAAATGTGGGGGTACTTGTAGCATGTTGTAGCGTAAGTGTATAGACAAAGTGCAAAAATTGTCTTCGGGTAAAAAAAGCTGGAAAACTAGTTAAAATTCAGCATATTCTGAAGAAAAGTATAAAAGACTACAAAACCCAAGAATGGTGAAGTTTCAGGTTTTTTTTAGTTTTCATTATTACCAACAGTTAAGGCAAAGTTACTTCTCGAGTGATAAAATCTATTGTTCGTTTTTAATTACTACATTTTTTTTTTTTGCATTTTACTTTATTGTATATCATTTTGTTATGCAAAACTACTGTAGAACCTCAAGTAGTTTAAATCAGTTTTTACTGAAGTCCAGCTTAATCAACACATTTCTTTGAATTGAATGTTGCCTGTTTTTCTACTTCTGTGTACGGAGTAAGAAATATTAAACTTTTTCGAAGATAATGAAAATGCTGTACATCCTGTTCTGTTTTCTGTTGACCGTTTGAAAAATCTGTAAATTTCTAAAAATATACCTTGTGTTTATTCGTGATTTGTGACGTGTTGGTTTGCAGAAAATAATTCACCTGAAAGCCTTTTAACTAGAGTAGTTTCCTCTGTACAATCTACAAATATTGAGAAAATCAGACGAGACAGGACTCAGTCAAGATAATTTGAGTTATTTATTGACCAGTTAAAGAAAAAAGTTAAATATATTTATTTAAAATCTTTGAAGTATTCTTTTAATGCTGTTAAGTGTTAAGAAATACTATTAAAGTTCAAAATTCATTTTTTGTGTTCATTGTCTGTGATGAAGAACAAATAAAAAAGAAATTTAAGTTATGAAAGTATTTAAATTAATTTTTTTTAAACTTCTCAGAAAATTTTAAAAAACCCAAAAGTGGGCTAAATAATGGGTTTTTTCAAAAAAACCCATTGGGTTCAACCCAATTGGGTCCAATTCGGCCAACCCTGGTCCGCTGTCACCGCAATGTTTCATCTCAATTTACGATTAATCGTTTCCATCTTATGCCCTTCATTGGATCGATTGTGCAATACCTAGTATCGCTGAATATACAATCGCGCCAACAAAAGCGAATTGTGGCAGGTGCAGGTTTCCGAAGCAATAAAAAATATAAAAATTAACCCGTTCGGCGTGAACTGACCTATATTTCCCTAATAGAGCGCGTTCGATTCCGACAATTAAAGGATATTAGGTTAAAACGCCTTTTCATTTTAACTTTGATGTATGCCGATTTTATAATTTCTTTTACTTGTGATTTAAATTCCTTCAGCAGGTGTATTTTTGATGTGAAATTAGGACAGCAAAATAAATGAAAGATCAAAAGTAAAATCCGTCTGGAAATTCTAGATTGAGTTTTCAACGCGAAATTGGTGAATTTTGAAGTGTAGTCCGAGCTAAAATTGAAAGTTATTTTTAAACCTTTTGCTAGGGATGCCCCCCCCCCCCAAAAAAAAAATTTCTCTTAACCATCTTTCCCTTATTTATTTTGTAGTTCTTTTTTTTTTTTTTTTCAATGCTTTTTTATATTTTTTATTATTTTTTATTTAATTTATTTTTAAAAATATTTTTTATTAAAAATTTTAATTTATTTTCTTTTAAATATATATTTTTTTTTAATTTTTAATTATTGTTATTATTATTTTTTAATTTTATTTGAAAAGTTCTGTGCTACGGCAATGACATACACACACACAGACACACACACGCACACAAACTAAATAAATAAATGAAATAAAATAAAACACAGAATAAAATAAAAATAAATGATTTAAAGTAAAAATAAATCAATAAAAAATTTAAATAAATAAAAAAAAATTTTTAAATCCCCTCCAAAAATTTTGATGACGCAACTTACGCCATAATCCTCCCCCCCCCCCCCCCCCCCCCCCCCCGTGGGCACCCCTGCCTTTTGCAGAGTCCCAGAAATAAAGCAAGGGAGAAAACATTTTAAAAAAAAAATCACGAACATCGAAGTTAAATATCTCTACACCTCCTATAGCTACAATAAAACTATATGAAACCTTTTTAAAGATAGATTTATGCTCTTCAAATAAATCAATGCATGATTTTACTCGCAAGTTGGTAGTGTGAGATATGAAACGAAAACTGGGAAAAACGCATCTAAAATCCAAGATGGCGGCGTGAGTTCCCCCTAAGTCCGACCATATTTTGATAGACAACACGGCAGGGGCGCCCCGACGGGAGGTCACTGTGGCCTTACAATAAATTTCCTTTTCGGCGATTTTTGTCTGACGATTCGGCAAAATTATCATCATTCGGCAGGGTTCGTACGCTCCTTCAAAACTCCTCCAATACTCCTTCATTTGGGACAATTTTTTTTTGTAGGGCCCTTCAAACTCCTTCATTTTGGTTTCAACTCCTTCAAAACTCCTTCTCTTTTAGTTCAAGACTTCGTAATCTTCCTCTATGACAGTAACTTCTAATATTTTGATCCACTACTAACTTTGTCACAAGGGCGATTTTAATGTAGTCATTTCGTGCATTTATTTTTTTCATAAAGATGTGATTTAAAATTGATCATTGTTAAGTCATAAAAGTTGAACGTGAAAGTTTTATTAAAAGACTTAAAACATTTCTTAAGTGAAGTAAAACATGCTTAAATGATGCTTGGCTATTTTTTCAAGTTGTATGATTATTGTTTTTTCTTCCACCACACTCTCAACAGCAAAAGTCAGGTTGCGTAATTATGATTTAAGTATTTAAAACTGCATAAGTAGCTGTACTACATTAAGTGATTATGTTAAAAAAACAACTGTTTAGTAAATCGAAGTTATGATGTAGTAAAAAGAATCATCCACAAGGGATGTCATGCCTTGAGGAGGACACGGGCTCATGAAATTGTGACAGGGGAAAGAGAGAAGTTAATAAAAAGTGACAACACACAGTTATTGGAACAATATGTTTATTAAAAAAAACATGACATGGGACAAGAGGGAAGGGAGTGAAATATGTTGAAAAATTTAATGACGATTGCGATATCATTTAATGACAGCCCATTAGTACTCCTGCAGAACTCCTTCGTTTTATTTTTGAAAGTGAGTACGTACCCTGTTCGGCAAAATTCAGAGTTTGATTCTAAAAACTGAGAATTTCCGCTCTCCGAAAAAAAATTCGAACAAAATTGTTTGGGGGAAGAGGGGGAGGAGAGAAATTCTCAATTTGCCGAGTGAAATTCAAATTTACCAAAAGATAAAATATAAACATGCTCACATATCATATATCCTTCGAAGGAACATTAGGCATCAATAAAAAACAATTTTAAAAAAATGAATAAAAAATAAGAAAAGAGTGAAAACGTTCTATTTCTATTTCTATTTAAGAGTCACAACTGACTACAACTGTATTTATGTCGAGGTCTGCATACTAGTGCCTTGCCTCCATTATTTTATATACCGATAGATGGCAGCACCATCACCGGATCGAACAGTTAATGAGAATTTAGAACTAGTCCAAGAGCTAATAGCTACCTGGTGCTAGCACCCCCAGAGGTATCGTTTCACTTGGAGGACATTGAGACCACGAGCATATTTAACGTCGCCCAGTCCCCTTTAATGACGACGGTGGGTCTTCGACCAGCGGGGATCGAACCCGAGCCCCTCCGGCCCCGAGTCCAATGCCCTACCGATCAGGCTACCACGGCCAGTGAAAACGTTACACTTTGGTTTCAAAATTAGGCAAAGAAGGAAATATTTGGGCGGTCACAGTGACAACTCGCAACCTCCTATCGGGGTGCCGTAGAATACAGCTGAAACGTATTCCCCTAATTATAATCTCTACATAGTATAAAATGAAATCACCAAAAAAGCGTCTGTGTGTTCGAACTCGCAAAAACTCGAGAACTACCCGGCCGATTGCGCTGAAATTTTCACAGTTTGTTCCTTTAAGTCCTGAGAAGGTTTGCAGACCAGTTCGAATAAAATTCGATGAATAGTTCTTTTTTTTATTCCAATTTACGCCCAATTTTCACGTAAATTCCCGAGTATGGGAGTGAAAAATTACTCGCAAATAGTAATATTATATATCGTTGGAAAGGGAAGAATTTTCCGCGTTCTACACAATTTGTTCCAACGCTCTAACTTAATTGCGGCGGGAGTTATTTGCGTTCTTAGCTCGAATTTTTTTAGACTTAGCTGAAATTTAGGTACTATTTTCCTCACTAAATAAATCAATAAAAAGTGAAGGAATTGTCCCACAGCTTTCTTTTTGACTCCATTGGAAAAAGCGACCTCTTTTACTCCAGATCTAACTCGACCTATGGTCGGAAAAATAAGTTTTTATCCTGAAAGGAAAAAAAGTTACAAGCCTTTTTAAATCAAGTTTAAGAAGTCTCGATTCCATTCAAATTGTGAACCATTTTCTTTCGCATTTTAATTCCTTAAACTTATTTTATTTTGTGTTTCCATGGTTATACGCATTTTAAATCCATCTTTCTGGATTTAATTTCTTAAAAGTATTTTAATATCTGTCGTCATTGTTTGGAAGGGAAATCATGATGTTTTTTAAATTTATTTTTTACGCCTGATTGTTGAATATACGTCACTTGACACAATTTTTATTTTCAAGGTAGACCGGGCAAAGCCGGGCAACGAAGCTAGTTAAGTATAAATGTGTGTTTTATATAAAAAAAAAAGAAGGAAATTGGGGGTGGAAATTTGGTGTAGGATCTTGTGCAATGTGTTTATATGCTTTGAGGTACGATTTTATTTTAATAAAATTCAACTAGTCTCAACTTGCTGTCATCAGGCGTGGATCCAGAGAGGGGTGTCGTGGTGGTTATGCCCTCCCCCCTAAAGTTACCAACTATTGTCTAAAACTGCATTTTAAAGACTTAATTTTTGCGAACATTCGCTCTACCCCCCTTTTTTGAGCCATAGAATTGCACTTTGACCCCCCCCCCCCCCCTTCAGCTGTGAATCATGCAGGCCCGACGAGAGGCCATGCCAGCCTAGTCGGAAAATTAATTTGAATTTTGACATCTTGAATTCAAGTTGTTTTTTGCAATCACGAGTGCGTGAGTGTATGAATGCGCGTGTGTGTTTGTGTGTGTGTGTAGGCGTGTGTGTGTTGTGTATGTGGGGGGAGGTATGTGTGTTTGTGTGCAGGCATGAGTGTGTGGGTAGTTGTGTGTAGGTGTGTGTGTGTGTAGGTGTCTGTATGTATGCGTGTGTGTGTATATGTTTGTGTAGTGTGTAGGTGTGTATGTGTTTGTGTAGGTGTCTGTATGTATGCATGTGTGTATGTATTTGTGTATGTGTGTGTATGTATATATATGTGTGTGTATGTGTTTGTGTGTGTAGGTGTATGTATGTATATGTGTGTGTATGTATTTGTGTATGTGTGTGTATGTATATATATGTGTGTGTATGTGTTTGTGTATGTGTGTGTAGGTGTATGTATGTATATGTGTGTGTTTGTGTGTGTAGGTGTGTGTATGTATGCGTGTGTGTGTGTAGTATATGGACGCAACCTGGAGACTGTTTTCGCTATAGGAGTAACATCGTGAGGATCCGGTCGACGGTGGTGCTGCACAGGGTGCTGGTGGGAAAATAAAATGATAGCACATCAAAACAGTCAAATGAAAGCAATGAGCAATCGTGATTGGTCAAAAAAGGAAAGAAAAAAGAAAGGAAGAAAGAAAAGGGGGGGGGGACTCCGAATAAGAGAAAACGTAAAGATTAAGTAAAATTTACTCTTTTGGTACTGTTGTGGCATTTAAAGTAGAGTTAATCGTTTTCCAGTAAGCAGATTTGATTTTTTCCTCCCCCCCCCCTTTTACTCCTTTTCTCCCTTTTCTTTTCGTTTTTCCTTCTTTGTTTCTTTTTTCGGGTGGCGGGAGGGGCAGGACGACATAACTGACAAGGGGCTTTGGCTCTCTGACTTGGCTCTCTGCGGCCCTGGGATCATGGCAGGGCCGGATTTGGAAGTGTGGAGGCCCCGGGGCAACGAAGGAGTGGAGGCCCCTAATAAGGGTTCGAAAAGATCATCATATTTTCGAAAATATCCGATATTTTGATATATATCCGAAAATTTTCATATATATGTATACATCCGATATTTTCGACCCGTGAAAGTTAGGATATTTTGTAAAACTTTTACTGTGGGGGCCCCTTTGTTGTGGAGGCCCCGGGGCAGTAGCCCCGCCTGCCCTCCCCTAAATCCGTCCCTGGGATCATGGTATAAAGTTCGCAGCCGTCGACTTTTGTTTTTCAAAAAGCCAAAAAGAAATCAACGAAATTCTTCCAGCACAGCTTATTTATTTATTTATTTTTCTTGGACTCCATTTTTAGGGCCAAACACGTAAAAAGGGAACATTCTACGTTAATGAGATATTGTTCCACGATGAAATATTCGATGTAGTGGGAACGTATTGTGCGTCGGACCAACTCCATACGTACGTCACACCAGCCACAAAATGAGAAAGAATTTCTGCGGAGATCGTTACGATGATAATCACCAGATCATAAACAGAAAATATTGTCTTTTATTCATTACGCCTTTTTTTTTTTTACATTGTTCGCATGTCTGATGAAAAGGTTGGTTCAACAATTGATTAACGAGGAGTACACCTTTCGTCCTTGGTTAGTTTAATGTGAGTTAGGAGAAGTAAAGTACGCAATTCGATGACAAATTATGCTTTGTAGTCTGAGAATACGCCTCTTCGTTTCTAAAATGGGATGATTTTTTTTGGGGGGGGGGGGAGGAGGGAGGTTGGTTCAAAAAAAAAAAAATTTCAGCTAGAGTCTATGACACCCCCTATTTTTTTTTTTTTTTTTTTTTTTGAGCAATCATGATTGCTTATTGTTCTTACTTGACTGTTTTGATGTCCTATCATTTTATTTTCTCACCGCCACCCTCCGCACCATCACCGTCGACCGGCTCTTTACGATGCTGTTCCTATAGCGAAAACCGTCTCCAGGTTACTTCCATATCCTACACACACACGCATACACACACACACACACCTACACTCACACACCTACACTCACACACACCTACATCACACACACACACACACGAACGCCTGCACACAGCACTGCATACACAACATGCACACACACACACGAACGCCTACACACACACACACACCCGTACACACACAGCACTGCGTACACAACATGCACACTACACACATGCTTACATACACACACGCACGCACCCACACACATGCGTCTACACAAACACACACGCGCATACCTGCACGCACATGCTCGTGATTGCGAAAAACATAATTTGAATTCAGGATGCCAAAAATTTAAATTAATTATTTTATTTTTTTTACTTTCACTAATAGTATTATGCTGTAAAAGTTTTAGCTTCTTACTCCAATTTTAAAAGTGTGTTCAATGATCCCTTCATTTAACATAAGTCGTACCATAGAAAATGCCACAAATTGAGAAATATTTAATTTTCCCAGCCTTTTTTTTTTTGTAAATAATTGTTTTATTGCAAGGTATATGCATATTACTCGTGTATATTACAATATGTAGCATTGTTTTTTCAGTTCGAAGTATTTTTTAACCCCTCTCCCCAAACTATTGACGTTTGGGGAGGGGGGGTTGAGCACCCTCTTTTAGTTGAAATAGGAAGCTAAAATTCTTCCAGTTTTTTGCTATCCACAAGTCTAAACATATGGAGGGGTGTCCTGCTATCTAGGAGAAACTTTTTTTTACATGTATATTTGAACCACCCTAGTGTCCCCCCCCCCTCCCCGAAAAAAAAAAGGTAAGTCGATTTTTCAAGTTGCACACCCTTTTATATTTTTTCTTTTAAGTCAAAATAGTTGCAAAAAAAAGTTCTATATAATTTGAACAATGGCAACCCGTGCCGACTTGCGCTTGAAAGTGTAAACCAACACTGAGTATTGGACCGAATCGAAAAACGAAAATTTTGGGGGCAAGCTCTAAATTTCAGATTGATAAAACGATGCCCCTATAGGCCAATATGTTCCACAAAAATATTTATCCGAATCAAAATATATTTAGGTGTCAAGCAAGATGCCTAAAATTTGTAATTGTCTTCAAAAAAAAAAAAAAAAGGTTTTTTCTATATGTATATTTTTTTTAATGTAAGGTAAATTTTAAGAAGTTGTCAAGCTGAAAAATATAAACATTCAAGTCGATAATAAGCGTTAAATATAAGTTTTTCAAAATATGGATTTTTTCCAATTTTAACTTAAATTTTTCATTTTAAATATTCTTTTTTTTTTATTATTCATTTGCAAATGTTGATTTGAACATGTGTTCGCTAATAATTTCTGAACTTGACATTTTATTTAAATGTATATGTAATTATTTTTAAAAATAAATCAAAAACAGTTTTTTGTAGAAAATTATTTATCCGCAAGTCTAAAAATATTGAGGGTTGTCCCGTTATCTAGCAGAAACTTTTTTTTACATGTATTTTTTAACCACCATAGGGACGGTACGTAGATGAGAACATTTCCATTGACAAGAAAAAGTTTTTGACGGTACAATAACAATTGCGCCACATCTTTCCGGACAGTCATGTTGTCATTTTGTTAATTTCTTTTGATGAAGGGGTGCCCACCTGGGGTGTGGGGGCATGGGCGTCATTGAAATGTTTAGTGGGGGGGGGGGCTGTTTTGAGGGGTATTTTTTACTTTTTGGGGGGGAGCTCTTGTTTTTTTGGGGAAGGGGGTCTTTGCGAAATTTAGGGGGTTGCGCTTGTCCTTTGGGGGGAGGGAGCACCCCTGTTTAAAGGAATATTTCGAAAATTATCTAACGGTCGTATTAAATGCAAGAATCGAATGATTAGTTGATTAAATACGATGGGGAAACATAACTGAGAACAAAATGAAGAGAAGCAGCTTTCGCCTGTTGTACAGATCACTAGTGTAGTCAGAATTTACCTTCTTTTTCGTTTCAGCCGTGAGTTTGTATTAACCGTGGTCGTATTAACAGAGTTCAACTGTATTTATTAATTTTTCTTTTCCATGGGTTCAAAAAAACTTTTTTTCAGATAGAGTCCAAGACACCCCCTGTTTTTTTAGACTTACCAATAGTATTGTGCTGTAAAATATTTTAGCTTCTTACTCAAGTTTTAAGAGGGTGCTAAATGCACCCTTAATTTAACATTAGCCGTAGCACAAAAAAAGTCACAAACGTAGAAACATTTAATTGCCCCAGCTGTTTTTTTTTTTTTTTTTTTGTAAATAATTATTTTATTGCAATGTATATGCATAATACTAGTGTATATAATATGTTGCATTGTGTTTTTTCAGCTCAATGCACCTTTTTACCCCCCCCCCTTTCCCCTCCTTAGGTATATGAAGTTTGGGGGAGGGGGTTGAGCACCCTCTTTCAGTTGAAACAGGAAGCTAAAATTCTTCCAGTATATTGCTATCCACAAGTCTAAAAATATGGAGGGGTGTCCTGGTATCTAGGAGAAACTTCTTTTTTTTATGTGTATTTTTGAACCACCCTACAGGGGAGGACTCCCAAAGCAGTTTTATTTCAAATAGGTAAGCTATAGGGATGCAGCGTAGGATGAGGTTCCCGAGCCTACTCCCTAACTTTTATGCTGCCAAAGGTGTTCTAAAATTGCTTTTTCAGATTTTCAATTTCGGAAAAATTTCAAGGCAATTTTCCAGAACCTAACATTAATTTTGAAAAACTTCGGAAAAAAGCCTCCAAACATCTCTTCTCGCAGCATCACCGACGATTGTCTAAAATTTCCTTTTTGACACTTGAATTTCGAAAAATTTCCGAACCCCATCTTTCCTCGAACGCTGTCAAAGATGGCCAAAATTGTGGTTTAGGACTTCAATTTCGAAACATTGCCACATGATATGGTAACCACATGATAGATGGTGGGCACCATCCCATTAACAGTTCTATATGGAGGATTTTAATTTGGCCGAAAGTGCCTGGGCCAAATAGGAACTCTAGGGCTCTTTAACATGTCGCATAATCACGTGACATGACACTGAAAATTGTCTGCAGCTCGAAAATTCACCGATTGACCACGTAGATGGCGGGTCGAGAACCCGCGACCAAAGGTACGCGAGACCAACGACTAACGGCTATGCCGCTTAGCCGACACAAAATATTTATAAAGTCACATATTTTATAAAAACGAAGTTATTTTTTTTTCTTCTGATTTTTCTGGTTAAGGTTTTATTTGCAAACTATTTATCAGAGAAACTGAAACCTTTGACATATACATGCATATTTACGTGCTTATTTTTACGCTTTCTACAATTAATGTATTTGTATCCATCTGCTTAATATCTTTCTTTTCACTCTTTTTTTTTATGTTATTCCCTCTTCGTATCTACGAGACAAACTTATTTGCACTGCAGTGGTGCCCATAGGAAAGGATTATGGCTCAAATTGCGCCATCCAAATTTTTGAGGGGATTAAAAAAAATAAATAAATAAATAAATTATTTATTTATTTAAATTTATTCATATTGAATTTAGTTATTTGTTTATTTATTGATTTAAATTCTTTATTTTATTTTATTTTATTCTCTTTGAAAGTTATTCCATTTATTTATTTCGTTTGTGTGTGTGTGTGTGTCGTATGTCATTGGCGTAACACAGAACTTTTCTAATAAAATAATAATAATTAAAAATAAGTTAATATGTATACAGTGAAGCACTGTTTATAAGTTTCTCTTTTATACGTTTTTATAAATTATACGTTTTTAAAATTGGTCCCTGCAAAGTCTAATACACATTAACCTATACCTATTATACGTTTTTTCGTTTGTATGCTTTTTTCATACAGTCCCTTCAAAAACGTATAAACGGTGCTTCACTGTGTATATATATATATATATATATATATATATATATATATATATATATATATATATATATATATATATATAGTAAATAAAAAATATTTCAAAAAAAAAAAAAATAATAATAAATAGATTTAAAAGAAAACAGAACTAAAAAAGGAAACAGGGTTGAGATATCTTTTTTTTTGGGGGGGGGGGGGATGGGCACCACTGTTGCGCTGTATCTTATCGTCAACACTTAATTCCTTGTCTTACAAAGCAACAAAACAACTCTGAGTACAGAAGATTTTGTTATCAATACAGTCTTATTGCATGACTATTGCATAATCTTGATTTTCGGGATCAATCTGATGTAATTTAAAAAATACCAGGCAAATGATAATGTGTATATTTATTTTCCCCTAGAATCATGGAAATTTCGGCTATGACTATGGTGTTTCTCACCCCGCCGGATCATCAAGGGTTCATTTGAAATCCGGCAGCAGTTCAAATAACATTTATCACGGACCTAGGAGTCACCTCCAGCAGCCTGTGCAGCAACGAAGCTCTATAGGATCCGCAGAGGTTGATTCACCGCACCACCAAGACAGGAATCATGCATATCCTGGCGATTTGCAATCAGCTAGCCAATCAGAGCTACCTTTGTACAAAGAACCAGGTTATGTACTTGGGGCTGAAAAAATCGCAGTGCCTTTTGACGATCCATCTGAACACAGAGCTTATCCCTCCCATGAACCTCGTGTATCTTTAAGGCCGGATGAAATAAGAGGCGATCATGGGTATCATTCTTCTGGATCTTACCCAAATCACTCTCGTGACAGAAATATTCTTCGTGATTATGACTCTTCTGGATCCCATTACCCAGATCATACAGGTAGCATAAAGAGTACTCCTGAGCATGCTCCTAGAAGAAGTTATCCCACTAGATCAGAGCATGTAGAAGGTTTACATGCTTATGGTCCATCGGGATCGCAGTACCAAGAGCATCCAAATAGCAAAAAGAATGTTCATGGATATGGTTCTTCTGGACCCCAAGACCCCACCTCTTATGAAAATACAAAAGCTCTTCAAGGACATGGCCATCCTAGATCTCATTATCTACCACATCCAGGTATCACAAAGAGCGACCCTGAAGATGTTTCTCTAAGCTCATATAATCCATCTTATCCGGAGGACAATGATCATCGTGGTTATCCTAATGCTAATAACCATGATGGATTTATAGAACAATCTGATGTTTCGAATACTTACGTCCCAGCTGTCCAAACTCCACTGAATGTGGACTTTCATCATGCTCCAGGACCGAAAATTGAATATCAAGAAGTTCCTTCTCAAGATTCATCCTATCCTGAAGACAAATCCCTTTCACAACTCCCGTTAGAAGGAGTTAAAGGACATGATGTTGTATCTGTACAAGCTCCTGTAAATGTGGAAGAAGATTCAGGACCTCTGAAATATCCAACTTCTGTTGGAGAAGTTTCTGGTCTTATGCATGACCAGCCGAAACCTGAGCAGCAACTGATCGATATAAATGCCGATGGAATCAAGTCTCCGCCGAAGCCTAAATACGTTTTTCTTCCATCGGGTCCTCCTTATACAAGCATTTCACATGCAACTGAAATAATCCACGCTGCTCCTCATAACAGTGTACCCGTAGCTCACAGATCCCCAGAACTTCTTCAGCATCCAATACCTCAAGAACATGTTGATATCGCTTCTGATGCTTTTCCCGCGGAACATATTCTTCAAGAAGAGCATCCGCAACAGTTAGTTGAAGATGTCCCAGAACCCTCCCCTATTTCCCATTCAATTAAACTTCCACTTATCTCCCCGAATGTTGCAGTTATTGAAAATCCCAGTCCACAACCGATTCATAGTGTTGATCCACCTATACCTCATTCAATCAAACTACCTCCAGCTCACAATCCTCCAGAACTTCTTCAGTCCCCATTACCTCAAGAACATGTTGATATCGCTTCTGATGCTTTTCCCAAGGATCATATTCTTCAAGAAGATCATCCTCAACAGTTAGTTGAAGATGTCCGAAAACCCTCCACTGTTTCTCATTCAATCAAACTACCTCCAGCTCACAATCCTCCAGAACTTCTTCAGTCCCCATTACCCCAAGAACATGTTAATATCGCTTCTGATGCTTTTCCCGCGGATCATATTCTTCAAGAAGAGCATCCTCAACAGTTAGTTGAAGATGTCCCAAAACTTTCCCCTATTTCGCATTCAATCAAACTTCCCCTTATCTCCCCGAATGTTGCAGTTATTGAAAATCCGAGTCCACTACCGATTCATAGTCTTGATCCACCTATATCTCATTCAATCAAGCTTCCCGTTTCACCAGTTAGTAATTCAGCTATTGGAAGTCCAAATGTACCCCCACCAATCAGCAATCCCGGCTCTCCTGTTTCTCATTCAATCAAAACTCCTCTCCCGTCAACTTATGATGCTGAAAATTCTAACTACCCACCACCAATAAGCGGTCTCGATTTACCTGTTTCTCATTCAGTCAAAGCTCCTCTGTCCTCAGTTAATGGTGCTGGAAATCCTAACTATCCACCGCCAATAAGCGGTCTCGATTTACCTATTTCTCATTCAGTCAAAAATCCTCACTCGTCAGTTAATGGTGCTGGAAATCCTAACTATCCAACGCCAGTAAGCGGTCTCGATTTACCTGTTTCTCATTCAGTCCATTCAGTCAAAAATCCTCTGTCCTCAGTTCAAGGGGCTGGAAATCCTAACTATCCGCCGCCAATAAGCGGTCTCGATTTACCTGTTTCTCATTCAGTCAAAACTCCTCTGTCCTCAGTTCATGGGGCTGGAAATCCTAACTATCCACCGCCAATAAGTAGTCTCGATTTACCTGTTTCTCATTCAATCAAAACTCCTCACTCGTCAGTTAATGGTGCTGGAAATCCTAACCATCCACCACCAATAAGCGGTCTCGATTTACCTGTTTCTCATTCAATCAAAACTCCTCACTCGTCAGTTAATGGTGCTGGAAATCCAAACTATCCATCGCCAATAAGCGGTCTCGATTTACCTGTTTCTCATTCAGTCAAAACGCCTCCTTCGTCAGCTGATGGTTTTGTTGCAAATCCTAATTTTCCACCCCCAATCACCAGTCTCGATTCCCCAGCTTCTCACTCAATCAAACGTCCACCACCTTCTCTAACTTCAATCGCAAAGTCTGAGGCACCAGAACCCAGTCAGATTCCAGAAGCTCAAGCACTTGGAGGACATATTCCTGAAGCACCGTATCCTCCTTTCCCCCATACCGTTGAACTTCCACTATCTTCTCAAGCTGAACACGGGGGAAACACTGCAGATTCGGGTCATCTACCACGAGCAGAAGCTCTTCGCGATGTTTCTGCAATTGAGGAAGATATTTCTAAACCACCTGTTTCTCATTCCATCAGATTAGGCGTTCCTCCACATTCCTTTAACACAAATGTTGCTAAAGATTTACCACATTCAGACATCAGGACTAGGCCTGCAGAAGCTGAAAGGAGGTCACCACTGGGACCTCCTATATCTCATGCTTTCAGACTTCCGTTTCCTATGCAGTGATCCGTCTCTGTCTCGTGAAGACATAGGCCACCTCAAGTCTTCTACATCCCATTCAGAACCCTTTCACCGTGGACACGCTGACAATTTTAAAGGTCCCACAGCCCAGAAAGCATCTTTTCTCACATACGACGAACCAATAGCTATCGAATCAGGATCAGTTCCACCAGTTTCGCACGCCTTAAAAATACCACTACAAAATCATTTGAATACTCATTAACTATTGCCAGTGCCCGACTAGCTAAAAGTGAGGCCCTAGGCCCAGAATAATACGGAGGTCCCCTGAAGGGTCTATAGCGGAATGCAGTTGTTGATTTACAGGTTTGGGGGCCTCTTTGTCAATCACAGAGCAATGTAAATCATTTATCATGTAAAATTATGAATCTCCTTTGGGGACTCTATTAATTGTGACGTGGCAATTTTTCTACTGGCAGAATGAAAATTCTCCTGTAAGATTTTTTTTTTCCAATTAACAAGTCATTATTTTTTTAACTATTATTTTAAAAATGTGTGTCTTTTTCGTATAGTTGAAATGTTATGCATATTTTTTAAAGTAATTTGGGCCCCTTAGGAAGAGGAGGCCCCAGACCTAGTAGGCCTGTGCGGTAATCAGGCACTGATTATTACCACATATTATTATTTATTAAATAAATAACTGTATAAATTTATTTATATAGTTTTTTATTTACGTATTTAAAAATTAAGCAAATACTAATCTTCGATCATTCATCCTCACCCCACTCTCGAACATTTTAGCCACTTCTCGCGCAATGACGTCAAAGCGTATGTAATGACCTAAAAAATGCGGGAGTGCCCACGAGTGAAGCCTACAGTGTGTATTTGAAGGTGTTAGGCGGGATTATTGGGGTTTTAGTCTACTTTTTAAAGGGAAATATCTTTTTTTTTTTCGGGGAGGTCCTCCGTTGCTTTTGATTGATGGGCATTCCCGGAGACGTCGGCCTACAATGGTGCTTCATGATTGACGTTCTCCTGACGCCATTGTTCGTAATTGGTTAAAATTATTATTTTTTGTTTTACACTAATACTTATTTTGTATCTATGTTATTTATTTTATTTATAGTTTTACTTTGTGTAAAAAAACATATTGGTTTTGTGCATTGTGAAATAGTGATGTAACTATGGAATGCATTTATGGTAGTTATTTTGTACTAATGATAAGTAATAAATTATTTTCTTTTTCTGACCCTTTGCATTCTGAGTTGTGTTGTTTGGGATTTTACTTGAATTACAGTTATTTAGGGCAACTTTGAACAATGAAGGTTAACTTTGCTCCTCAAGACATTAAAGCACGAATATTTTTTTTTTCTCCGGAACAGGATCGTGCCAGATAAGTTGGAGCCGAATGCGAAATTCTTCTTAGTTGTAATCAAAAAGCCACCATACTACGAATATACTTCTGCACAACACGTGACGATGCTCGCTGCGCCATACCATTGCTACTATGTTGCAAATGGTACGTATACTGCTATATATCGATACAGTTCCACTGCCGTAACCCCACCACAACTCTCACAGCGCCCTCTCCAAATACGAGAGGGGCCCTGCGAAATAAATGATAGAGAATTCGCGATACAAGGAAAGAAAAATTGAACAGTTCCTAAACCAGTGACGTCTCTGCGGGAGGGGGGGGGCGAAGGGGCTGTCCACCCCGGGTGTCACTCGTCTGGGGGGGGGAAGCACCCAAAGTGGAATTGCAAGTTTCTGAAACATATGAATTAAAATACATCTTTAAGACTGCAATTTGAAAATTTTTCGGAGAACTCCCCCCCCCCCACCCCACATCATGGGATGAATACTGTACTCAAGATTAGGTTGATATTGTTAGACTGAAAATTGTATGAATTTCATGCTTATATACACTATTAAACTTTTTTTTTTTTGCGTTTGTAGGGGGGGGGAGTAACACCACAAATTGCCGCTCTGGTTGTCACCTAGGCTAGGTACACCACTGCCTAAACATTTAACAATTTTATTTCTATCACTCTCAAAGTTTATAAATAGTCTAAAATAGTTTATCCTACAGCCCATATCTTACAAGGTTCCGAGTAAATCTATGCAGCAAACCATACAATAGTGAAATGATGAAAAAAAAAAAAAAAAACCCTCAATAAGTGAAGTTTGAATAAAAGAAAAAACATAGTAAAAAAAGCATTCTTCCGGATGCATTAAGTATTTGCCCTTGTGTCCCCGTCATTGAATAGGAGGTCAAAAGTCTGCCAAAATTTTGAGAAAGTCGCCAAATTTAGCGAGTTTTGATGAGTAACATCTCGACATGTCTCACACAATTTGTAGACGGATGCAAACGGTGCAATGGCGCGATCCATTTCTCGCCGAGTGTTTAAATTTCGCAATATTTTTAAAACTTCGTCACATTTTAATACCTTATATCTCGATAACTTTGCAGCAGGTTAATCAATCATCTACGGTGTTTATCATTGACGCAGCTAAAATTATGTTTTGGAGGTTTTTTTTTTTTTTTTTTTTTTTTGAGCAAAATAGTCCTTACATGTGTACAGTCGCCAGGGCGGCTACATTAGCCCCTTCGGTGGCAAATTACCTGCTGCGGGTTAGTGTACACCGCCATCGCACGAGCACTACGGGGTACTCGACCCCTTCTTACCGCCACCTGCCTCGCAGAATCGGACTCGCCGCCTGCGGCGGCTCGCCCAACATGCCTGCAGTGGATTTGCGAACAACTCCATTTCCTGGAAGCACTGAAGATATACCTTTGGGGCTTCTCCCCGTAGACTTGCCCATTGAGACAGCTTAAGTTGGCGAACTAATTTTAAATTGGCGTTTTCGGGGCGTTAAATACATTCCTTCTTTAAAGGGAAAAGTTGAACCCCAAGGGGGAAAAGATAACTGGTTTTAACCGACTCATACGCCCTGAACGACTGAACCACTGCCTGATCTAGGGGGAGCAAGCCGGGGCCCTTTCCCCTGGTGGGAACTTCACCCCATTTCTATGTTGTTGTTTTTTGCTGTTGTTGTTGAAACACGAGATGAAGACTTGATGGAAGATGGGTGAGAGCGCCAGTTTTAAGCTTTTGCTTCCGCTTGAAGAACATCGAAAATCCTGCAATGGACCGCACTCCTCCTTTGGGATCTGAACCCTTCACACTTAGCATCGCAGTTTCCCTCGAACCTACCACTCCACATGGTTTAACTGGTTGGATCAGTGATCGGACGGTGCCCTGAAGACTTTTTTTTTATAATCCAGAGCTGGAACCTGGTGACTCCTGATCCAGCATCCCAGACATATCATAGAGTAAAGAGATTTACATAGAAAGGTCCCGTCTATGGTAAAAAGGAGATGAAATTGAAGCCGGAATTATGGGATACAACAGTGGTGCAATGATGGGCGGGGTTATGACAAAATGATTGCTTCGCGAGAATAGTTTTCGCCAATCTCGCAAAGGGACCGAATAAAGTAGCTAGCGGATTGGTTGCCATTTTAATTCCTGTTTTAATGTAATATCAAAAAACTTGCTTCATAAACTTGCAGCAATATCTAAGTTTAAATTAAGAACCAATTGGGATTCAGTAATGGAATGTTTTGAATCAAAATGTATCTCAAGATATTTAGCAAGAAGCTAAGGATCTTGGGATACAGCGGTGCAACTTTCGGCTTCAATTTCTTAGTATAGACCTCTCTATGTAATTTCCTTACTCTATGAGACATATTGATTTCGAGTGGGGGCTTTGTGACCACGACAAATTTAACGTGCAGTGCTTACCATTAGGTCAAATTAATTAAGCGGTACTGGTATCGAACCCGCAACCTTTCATACACGAGGTCAGTTTTCTTACCTTTCAGGCTACTTCAGTCCCATTGGCGGCTTCTGCAGAGCCAATTTTTTAGGCATAGAATTTTTAAGGTGAAAAGCAGCTTCAGCAATAGAAGACTAAATGATTCTTTTATATTACATTACATTGCAGGATCTCCCGAACCTACCCTACCACTATAATACTTGGTTCAACCGGATGAATTATTAACCTTGATTGCAGCTTTGTTTTTCGATCAGACCAAGAGTCGAGCAACCCCTCATACAGCACCACCAGAGGTACTCTGCCGTGAGCAGGTAAACGGCAGTATCTGCAGAAATGAGTTTTCGAGATATTCGAAGAAATGTGTGGTGGATTCAATACTAACAATAGGGAAATGTTGGAATTAGACGCTTTTTTCAGCGGAAACCAAACAAACGAGCTCGTACAATAGAGATAACGTACAATAGATGATAAAAATGATGAAAAATGAAAATTTTGCAGTTACTGCCCTTTACCTGCACACGGCAGTATTGATATGGAGCGGAACGGGGAGAACTTTGTGACTACGGCAGATTTAACGTGCCCCAGTCACCATTAGCGAACCCGAAGATTCTTCGATCCGGCTGGCATTGAATCCAGGGATCTCCAGTCACGAGTCCAACACCATACAGATCAAGTCACCACGGTGCAAAGTTATTCCTTCACAGCAGAATGATGATAGTCCTCGATTTTCATTAGACAATTATTCGTGTACTAGAAAGTCGCCCGTCAAGGTATGACGGGTGAAAATTGCTTCGATTTTTCTACGTTTTAACGAAGCCATTGCCTATTTGGTGATATTTTGATACTTGAAATTCTAACCCTAATTCCAGTGGATGAACCCCAAACTCCAATAAATAACGTTCACTGTTGACCATTCTTTCGTTTCTTCATTCCCCTGAAATGAGTCTTACCCGTAAAACAGTTAAGTGATCGGATCCAGTTCAGCCTCGTCACAATGAAGCATTTCCCTGCATGTCAAATATTGCCAAAACATATTATCAAATTTCATGCCGTGGTGTGAGGATCATTGTTGATGACGTCAAGAGCGTTACTCGATCATTGGCTATTTTATATATGAGGGTAATTGTCGAACGGTTGACGAAATATGAGAACACATGATCGATAAAAGTTTATAACGCAGTAAACGCTTAGTGTTTAAATCTAAATTAGGCCAAATATTGAACTAATACAGTTTTCACAAGACAAGAAACAAAAATAGCCCCCCCCCCCCTCCCAAAAAAAAAAAAAATAAAAATAAAAAAAAAACGCTACCAACCGTAGTAGCAGTTTAATGTAATTTTACATAAACTCCATTAAAAATCTATCCATAATCTATCTTCATTAAATATTTAATCTCCATCTTTTAGTACGTTCATAATTCGCAGCAACAGAGCTCGAATACGCTACCTCGCGGTGTTTAATAATACTAAAGAAAAAGGTAAAAATTTCATTCCACGTGTTTTGTTTGGGGTAAATTACAGGCTTCAGACAGTTTGTGGTGTAATGTAATTTCAGAAGAATAGAAGAGAAAGCTTTCCACAAACACGATGAAAAATGACTGTCATTCACTAAGCGTCAAAGCAAGTTATAAGTTGCGGCATTTGTTTGTTTTACCTTTTTCATCCGCCATTAGACAGTCGCTACAGCGCCCCCTATAATTTATTGGAGTTGCGAATAATTATGACCACTGTAATTATGGTGATCTTTTAATTAAACAAGTACATTGTTGATAAAGGTAAAACAAACATTTCGGGATCTATTTTAAAACAATTGTCTGCCTTTTAGTAAGGGCAAGAAAATAAACTTCCGTTATTAACAAACACAAACAATTCTTTTAACCTGTATTTAATAATTACTTGCCCTATAATTATAATGATCGATTTATTACTGAATCATAATTCATCACTGGTGTGTTTCAACACCAGCAAACCCCTGGCGGTGATCTTTGGATTCCATTCTAGCACTGGATCTGATTGTGTTTTTAAATTCTATTCTATGTTCCTGTCTTACACAACCCGTATAATCGAACCAAAAATTGAAAAAAATTAGTTTAAATACTGTTTTTTATGTGAGAGAGTTAAAATGCATAGTTTCCAGTTTTCATTGTTGCTGAATAAAAAAAATTGCGGAAGTTTTTAAACTTTTTCACCTGGCAACCACGGACCGGAAAGGGCTGGAAGAACGAATTACTTTGTTTTGAGTAGGTTGAACTTTTAATTTTTTTTGTCGAGGGCCATTTTCCTTTTTTTTGTTTAGTGTAATATAGTAATGGATAGTAAAGATAACAAAGTAGGAAGAGCAAAGAAAGCTGGTGCGGATGGTAAAGTAAGTACTCGAAATTTTCATTTTTTTTTTTAAAATGAATGTTGAGATTTAACCCTTCGACCGGAATTTTGTTTTTAACCGAGTTGCTTCAAACCACGCATTTTTTTTTTCTTTTGAACGCCTGTGTAAAAATGTGTAATTCACCGGTGTCAATGATGGTGCATAGCAAGGGAAAATTGCATTAGAACCTGCTCGTATATGTCACATTTGTGTTCAACAAAATTACCTCCCCCCCCCTCCGTCACATGGCACGCTGTTTTTTTTATAAGCACATTGTTGTTTAGAAAATGCTTGATGTCCCACTTTTTCTCTCCCCCCCCCCTTGTCACAAACTGTTACAATTTCACGAGCCCCCTCCCCACTTTGACATTTGTAGAGATATATAAAATATATCTCCACATCCCTTATAGAAAATCAGCATTTAGTCCATTTTACATTTAACTGATTTACTCTCGACTACTACAATATGTATGTAAAACATTTATGATTTTATCAAGGGTGCCCACCTGGGGGGGGGGGGTTGAAATTTTTAAGGGGGTGTTTTGAAGGGTATTTTTCTCATTTAGGGGGGTCTTCGCGATATTAAGGGGGTGCGCCTTTACCCTTAGGGGGGGGGCACCCCTGATTTTATGGTTTCTGGTTGGTTTTTGTGGTTTAAACTTTGAGACAAATTCTTCGAAATTGTGAAATTTCAATTGATGTGCCACGAGTGCTGTAGTTGGGGGAAAAAATGTTTGAGGGAACATATAGACTCGTTATTTGGATTTTTCCAGGGGGAGAAGGGGGGGGGATGAAGGGTGTACAATCAATGGAAATTTCATCGGAAAACAACAGAAACCGCGCCCAACTTATCCGTATAAACATTAATTTTCCAAAGGGGGGGGGGGGGGAATTGGCCCACCGGACCCCCCTAAATGACGGGCCTGGAAGCACACATTTTTATAGTCTAAATGCAGTTGCTTACGTAGCATAGGTGACACCCGGGGCGGTAGTTTATCGTGTCTCCCCCCCCCCTCTACAAACGCAAAAAAAAAAAAAAGTAAAATTTTATAGAAATATGAAATTCATGCAATTTTCAGAAACAACTACACTTGTGCTATAACAAAATTTTAAGTGGGCTAATGTATAAAAAAACAAATAAAACTGGGGGCTCCGGGTGGATTCCCCCCGAAGTTTTTTCAAATTTGTAGTCTTAAAAATGCATTTTAGCTTCAAAGCTTAGTTTTTAGCTAGTTTTAAAAAACTAGCATTTTCACTTTGGGTGCCACCCCCCCCAGACGGGTGACACCCGGGGCGGGCCGCCCCCCCCCCTTTCGTAGCGACGCCACTGTTAAATGTCATGGTTTCCAGGATTAGATTACTTAGTTTAAATTACTTAGTAAGTTTAGATTACTTAGCCAGCTTTAATTCAGAAAGCAGACTTTCTTTGAAAAAAAAAAGTTGGATTTGAGCCAATGAAGCGAAAATTTGCATTATTACTACAGCTATAAGACGAATATTTCTGGGAACAGTTCCCCCCCCCCCCCCCGATAACATCGTTGATGTGCGTCATTATGAAAGTCATTACGCGCCAGTTCTGTAAACGAATTTTGTCAGTACAGTCGTAAGAAAGAGCATCAATTTTTTTTTTAATTTTTGAGAAGTATGGAAAGTGGAGCAAAGGGAAAAAGCGAGGTAAAGTGAAATGCTGAAATATTTACTCTGATTTTAGCGCCACTTACCTCTACTCGTAATGTTTTAACTATTGTTACAAATTCTGTAAATATTAGTTATTTTTGTGATTAATATGTCGTAATCTAGCTAAATTTGGCGTTTATTAAATTATCTGTCATCTAAAGTTATTGTAGTAACGTAACCTGTAAATAGTTTCCTGTAATGAATATACAGCCCCTATACATTCGGCTGAAGTATACGGGCCCGTCATTTCTGAATGATAAAATTTGTGAATGGAAAGAAATAAGATAACGGTCTACGATTTTCGAGAAGCATTTCGACTATCGTGGAAACTTTTCGATGTTTATAAATAGCCGCCGCATGATAAAAAGTCAGTCTTGACTCAACCGATGGGCTGAGAGCATTTATTTTGCTCTGTGAATTAGCTCTGTTTATTGCGAGGCTTTTGTGTATTCGAATGTAAATGCGTGTGTAACCGTTGAGTTTACGGTGTCGAGTGATATTTGCTTAATTGCTGATGATTAATTTAGCAGTTGTAACGATCTTTCCTGTACATAGTGTAAATAAATCTGTATTTTTCTCAAGAACTGTGTCGTCCTTTCAAGAAAGTTGAAGCTGCACCAGAACCTTTAACACTATGTAGTATCACATGTAGTCTATTCCAGTTAAGAAAAAATTATATCTGAAAATCAAAGAGTATGATCAAAGAATTTGTCTTCTAGTGGAAGCGGGATTGTGTTCTAAGTTCTAACTATAAGCTCTTTACTTAAATTATATTTTCTACGGGAGGGGGGGGGGGGATTTTCATTTTGTTGGACGCGGAACTTGTAACGCGTTTCTTAATGTGATTCATTTTTACTTCCTTTTACAAAAAAGGAAGTATTGAATTCGCAAAAAAATTTTCACTCAAATATCAGCCTTAATTTCCATTTTGCTCACCCACGAATGAATGTTGAGTTTTTTTTTCGACCCGATCACACGTACATATGTACCTAAGAACGTATAGACGCCTGAAGTATCCATTTTGACGTTTCCCGAGTTAATTACATCGAGTTCTCTCGTGACGTCTGTATGTACGTATGTATGTGCGTATGTGTGTGTCACATAACTCAAGAACGGTATGTCCTAGAAAGTTGAAATTTAATACGTAGACTCCTAGTGGGGTCATGTTGTGGACCTCCTCTTTTGGTTGCATTCGGGTGCTTCTAAAGAGGTCTTTTGCTCCTTTTTGGGGGGAATTCATTGTTAATTTCGATGCAAACTCAAGTGGTGTTATAATTTGGCGGACACTTGGCGATTTATCGCCAGTCTTTTGGTCGCCAAGTTTTGTCGCCGACTTGGCGACAAATTTGGCGATTTTTTTTTTCTTTTTTTTGTGGTTTCAATTTGGCCATAGTTGGTGATATTTAGAGAGTTAACTCTTGAATCACATTAAAATTGCCAATAATGGGGAAATGACATCAAATTGGAGTAAAAGGAAGTCATGTGATGCACACATCAGCTCGTTAATAGACGATTTAAATCTTTCACGAAGCAATCTTCGGGGGTTGGTGAGCGTCAGCGAGCAGGGGGTGGAGCCCCTAGTCTTGTAAATATTTGTTTCTAAATTTCCTGTGTTTTCACGAGAACTGAGTCATAATTTCAAGACTAGCAGAAGTGAAGTGGGTACGTAACAATATTTACATGCAATACAATCAATAAATGTAATGCAATGGAACCATGATTTTAGATTATCCGTTTCTTACGTTATCCCGCTTACGACATCAGTTTCTGTTGGGAGGTAAGGCCGTATGATACAATGATGGTGTAATATTAATTTTTCGGATTTTACTCGACTCTTTTTCAGAAAACCTGCTTACGACGTTTCTCTTATAACAAATCATATTTCAGCTACAAGACTCACATAAACTTTTTTTCTCTTTTTTTTTAACCCCCGGCAGACTAAAGAAGGGGGTTATAAGTTTGACGTGTCTGGGGGTGTATCCACGTATCTGTCTGTGGCACCGTAACGCCTAAACGGATGGACCGATTTTGAAGAACTTTTTTTTTGTTCGAAAGAAAAGTTGATCGAGAATAGAGACGTACCGAGTACTCGGTAAACTCGGTACTCGGCCTACTCGGCCAAATTTTGGTCAGGTACTCGGCCAATACCGAGTAGTTGTAAAAAATTGAACATTGTCCAAGACAGATTTTACAATTAATAAAAAAAGTGCACACACAAGCATATAATATGCTGCAATCATTTACTATTCAAATTTACAAGTGAAATCTAAGTTCTGAGAATAATGAAGTTTGTTATCCTTCAATGGAGTAAATCTTATATATTAATGCCCCAAAGTTAAGGAAACTTATTTATTAAAAATGGGACAAAAAAGGGTAAGTACGGAAATTATGAAATTTTTATATTATTAAAGGAATTTTTGCCACTAACGAAATTATTTATAAGAAGAGCATAAAATACCTTTTCTTAAAAAATAAAATTTTAAAAGCACAAATGTGCAGGAGCATTGCAGGACACGTGTTTTGGCATTAGAAGGCATTCTTTTTTCACTGCACAAAATGTGAGCTTATGGATTTAAAAATAGGGCTCGACCGATGGCATTTTTTTGGCCGATGGGCCGATGCCGATTGTTGGCCGATTGTTCAAAGATGGCCGATTGCCGATGGCCGATTGTTTTCCTCCAAATGGCCGATTGCCGATGGCCGATGCCGTTGGCCGATGGCAAAAAAAAAAAAAAAATCTAACAGAAATAAATTGCTAAGATTGTCAGGGATTTAAAGAATTATTTATTCATTTCACTTTACTTCCTTTCTACGAATAGGGGATTGCAATCACAAAAGAAAATAAAAAAATCAGATTTCGACCGAAATTTCTATTTTACGATCAACCAATTTAAACTTCACAAGTTTTTTCCGGCACATCTGTACATGCATATGTACCTAAGAACATAGAGATGACCGAAATATTCATTTTGAACTCCTCCTTCGCAAATTCTCTTGTGATGTCTTCATGCGCGTAAACTAGCGTCACTCAAAAACGTTATGAAATAGTAAGTTGAAAACTCATACGTACGTAGTATATGATCTAAAAGTTCGAGGACAAGTTGTATAAAACCTTACCCTGAATAGTTCACATTACCGAAGTACATCTATCTACAAAATAGTCACCTTGAACGACTATGCACTTCTGCCAACGTTCGTATAGCTTTTAGAAAGACTCCTGGAAGACATTTATCGCAACCTCCTGTAAAGCCTCTTGCGCTGCTGCTTTAACTTCATCGTGGAGAAGGCGACTTTCATGTTGAGGATGCACAGTTTGATTGCTCAGTACTCTAAAAAGACAAACAAAGAACATAACGTTTCGTCAGACTTAGCTCCGTCTGACTTTTACCTGTTCCCAGCAGAAAAAAAAAAAAAAATTGCATGGACGCCGCTTTCTTCGGTCAGGAGAAGATAAAGCTGCATCACAGAAGGTAGCGAAAAATGGCTTTCAGGAGTGTTTCCAAAAGTTATATGAACACTGGCTGAAGTGTAGTTCCTCAAGGTGACCTTTTGAAGGTGGATGTGCTTCGGTAATGTGAACTATTCTGTGGAATGTTTTATACAGCTTGTCCCCCGAACTTTTGGATCGTACTACGTACAATCTGTAGTTATGCTTCTCCTCTTTTGACTGATGTATGATGGAAGACAAAGAACAACAGCCAAAAAAAAAGAAAGAAAGGAAGGAAGAAAAACAAAGACTGTTTAAATAACCAATTGTTTTTTTTTTAAATTGAACACATAACTAAGATTTCAGTAATATCGTAATAATGTATGGATTTATGTACACTAAACATAGTTAAAAAACATTAAATTATGTTGTTTAATCATTCAAAAAACAAATTAAGAATAAAACTATGAAACCGTCGACAAATTACGCAATTCAAGTGGAAAGATCGCTCGTAGACATTTTTTTAGTCATCAAATTAAACAAAAAAGGTAACAGATAAATTACAATATTAAATCAAAATAGGAATATTTTTATACTTATTTAAAATTTATGACTAGAAGAGTTTGCATTTTTATAAAAGCTGTAACAGTGACAACAATTTTGCGGAAAAAAGAAATAGCCATGAAAAGAGCGAGGTTCTTAAAACGCATCTACAATAAACAAACTCAATATTTACCCAAAGTTAATAACTGAATACATATACAGTAAAACCTGTAAAGTTGACCACCCTTGTAAGTTGACCACCTGTCTATGTTGACCGCTTTTGTCAGGAACGGAATTAGTACTATCTCATATAATGAAGGAAAACCTCTGTAACTTGACCACCTCTCTATCTTGACCACCTGTCTATCTTGACCACTAATGTTCGCCAAATTTGGTTTGGAGTATTGTAAAAAACCATTTGTAAGTTGACCACTTGGTTTATTTATTTTTTTTAACTTTCTTCAGCAAATTATTTTTTTTATTATTTATTTATTTATTTATTTATTATTATTTTTTTTTTCATAGCTTTCTAAGAATGTTTTTAATGCTTTGATGACTGAACAGCATTTTACTAACTAAACAGCAGCATAAAGCTTAACGCTGCTCGTTATTCTCCAAACTTGTTTTTCATTTGTTGTTCTATTTGAGATAGCTTTTTGTACTCTGTTCAATGAAAATAGGTGTCAGTAGTAAAGTTCAAAGTCTTTTCTTTCAGTTGCAATTGTTGTGACAACACAGGAACTGTGCTAAAAAGAGCAGGCCCGGATCTATACATTTTGATTCCCCTGCAACAAAATATGTAGGACCTATTCCTACAGGCCAGCAGTGTCTCTTAGTAAAGTGAATAAGTCTTAGTACTAGTTTTTTTTTCTATTTTTTTTTTTTTCAATTTCCAGGGCCGTTAGCCCCTTTAAGGACGCGGGCCTCTCGCACTGCGGGTACGCAGATCTGGGCTTGCTAATGAGTAAAGTTACATGTTTCTGGTGCAAGGGATTAAGAGATAGGACATTTTGATTTTGCCTTTATGAACTGGGAGAGTCGAGCTTGTTGCTCTTTGTGCTTTAAGTTTTACATAAAAAGGCTTCAGAATATTAGCTGGCATATAAGAATTTCTAAAACTAAAGTGTCTAATATAGTTAAAAACAAGGAAAAACTAACACAATTATTTGAATAGTATTTTTAATTATTGTTTCACTTTCAATAATATTAAACAATAAAAATGAGTTGAACAGAAAGAGTAAGGGTGAATTCCTCAAAAAATGAATACATGGTGCAAGAAATGACAAAAAATAAAAAAAGTATTACCGCCCTTTATAAGTTGACCACCTGTCTAAGTTGACCGCCAAAGTACTGCACCGCGAGTGGTCAACTTACACAGGTTTCACTGTACTACTTGATCTGATGTTTGCACACGTAATATTGAACAATCTTTTTAATACAGAATCGCTACCACCAACGCCTCGGAATAGTTTCTGAATCTACTTCAGCACTTCCGAAGAAAAAATTCAAAAGTCCCTTTGATTTCCGAATAATGTCACCATTCAAAACGTCTTTAATCAATTTCTTATATTAATGCTCTAAATTCTTCCTAAACAATAGATAAAGCTTGAAAAAAAAATCTCTAATTTTATGAATGGTGTTACTTTTAAACAACTCAGAAGTACAACTAAATTGAGGGAGTTGGAGGAGGGGCACGTAAGTGTTCTCGGAAGTATAAAAAATAGTCGTAAAAAATAGAGTTCAAAATAATCATAAACATTGAGCAGAAAAACTCTTTTAAAACTTGCACCCGAGTTTGTTTTGACGTGCACTGGCGGATTTAAAATATAGCAAATCTTGCAATTGCACGAGAGGCCCCATAACATAGGGGCACCGTAGAAGTTACAAAAATGGTTATGATAAATGTTTTACAACTTCTGTGATAGAGAAAACGGGCTCTGAACTTGCAGCTCCACCGAAGCGATACAGAAAAGACTGCATTACTGTGATTCATATTACAAATATCGAAAAATTACCATCGGTTCAACAAGAATCTAACAAAATGAAAAAAAAAAAAAAAAAAAAAAAAACGGTTTCGCCATCTCATATTTGTTTCCACCGTCTCCAATTCGGCACTGTATCTCCAAATGATCGTCAGTCTGAGACGCTATATTAGTTTTGTATTAAAATCAGTAATCAAAAGCCACAAAAAATGAGGTAAACAGTCTTTTTAGAACACCCGATCGAAAAAAAAAAGGGAAGTGCACAACTGGAACGTACGCACACTCCACATGCGAAAATTTAGCCTTCTACAGCTTACCATTTTTGAGTTATGACTTACATATAAGAGATATATACGTACATCCAGCCGCAAGAAACAACGCAATAATTAACTTGTTTGGTACCGGAACGCTCCAAAAACTCTTTCGGCGGTGACTAAAATAGAAATTTATGCTGAATTTTAAGTAAACAATTTTATATGAAAACAATAACTCCCTTTACTTTGTATTAAAAAGTAAAACAACAAAGGTCCTTTTTTTTCAAAAACATCGGCCAATTCCATCGGCTTTTCGATGTTTTTTAAGGCCGATGGGCCGATGCTTTTTGCAAGTTAGCATCGGCCGCCGATGCCGATGGCTAAATTGTTGAACCATCGGCGCCGATGCATCGGTCGAGTCCTATTTAAAAACATCCCACAAAAGTCGGATTTTTTTATTCATTAGCTCACATTTTATGCACTGAAAAAGATGTTCCTTGTAATGCAGAAACACATGTCCGCAGTGCTCTTGCACACTTGTGCTTTTAACGTTGTTTCATTTGCTTTTAAAAATTATTTACGTTTGGCGGACTACAAGTATAGATTGATATAATCTGTTTTAATTCCAACTTGATTAATCTTACCTTTTATGCATTTGTTTATTTTTAATTCAAAAAATAACTTATCTGTAAAATTATTGACACAAACAAAATCTTTTAAACATTGCATAGTTAAATTTCAACTGGAATTTTGTTTTAAAAACTATTATTTGGACATGGAGGTCTATACTACTATTTCAACAAGTTCAAAATTCGTAACGTGTCGGTGGTTCTTCTTAAAACATAATTGGTACTCGGTAACTCGGTACTCGGCCGAGTAGTGAAAAGCCGAGTACTCGGTACTCGGCTGTTCGGCCAAAGTGCTACTCGGTGCGTCTCGAATCGAGATTGTTCTTAACTAGGTTGCGTCTTTGGATGACATTAACGAAGATGTTAATTAAAAACCGCTAAAAGGATTTTGAAGTGAAAACGTATTTAAAAATTTTAAAAATTAGCACCAAAACAAAGAGTAATTTTTTCTGCGTCTGATAGAATGAGTTTGGAAATTTGAATTATAGCGTTTTTAATAAGGCTAAGCATTTATTCACGCGATTGGTAACCGAATTGATTGTTGAGCGACAAGGAAATTAATAGCAATGATTGAAAATTTTTGTCTGCTGCTCGTTTCTTTTTGTCCACAAATAAAATACTTGCAAATTGATTTTTAATAGTACAAGGTTTTGAAAATGATTTTTAATTTTCCCTCTTGATTCTGCATTTGTCAACCAGTCGAGGTTTTTTTAATTTTAAATTTTGGTTATTAAAGATAAATTTGTTTGTAAGCTGCTTGAAGCCGTTCTGAGATTTTTTCTGATCGCCTTATTGCCAAAGCAAAAAAAAGTCTGAAGCACATTTCATTTGCTAATGCAAATCAAGAAGCAAATTTGCAGAAAATTGTAAATTTAATCTGAAAGCAAAATAAATAATGACTACAGTTCACAAGTCTTTAGAGGGAAAAAAAAAGCTTAGATCTTTACAGCCACTCCCGATTTTGCGTTTTCCCGCTCGATGCGTTTTTATTACCAGTCCGACGGAGTACGTAAAATCAGGGTTCCACCGCACTCTCCTTTAGAAATCATTGAGACTGATTTTTCTGTTGCATTTTATTTTTAATCGCATTTTATTTTCTAATTGCAGAAAACCGCCCGTCAGAGGAAAGCAAAAACAGCAGAAAAAAGCCCCGTAGGAAATGCTCCACTACCACCCAAAGGTTTAATATGTGTTCTTCATACTTTAATGCTAATCTTAAATTATCTTAATATTTATTTAAAAAGTTCCTTGATAATTTTAATGAATAGTTTTGTGAAGTTGTATTTTGTGCAAAGCTGCCGAGTCGAGGGGGAAAATGACCGACTCCGGTATAATTTTAGAGCCTCCGACTCAGTTGCGGCAATTCGTGGGGCAACCGCGCCCTCCACCCATTTTTTATGGTTCTTTTTTTCTTCAATTTAGGAACCAAAACTAGAAATTATATAACAAGAAGAAATATCAAAGTTTTCAAAGTATAATGGGGTTGTTTACTTCAGTCAAAAGTAGTACTTTTAGTCACTAAAATCGATAGAATAAGCAAATAAAAAATAATTAAAATAACATGGACCCAGAAAAAACTTTCATTTTCCCAACGGTTATTTTTTAATTCATTTTTTTAAATGTTCGATTTTTCAAACAATTCGTGGGCTTGATGACGTCACAAATGATGCTCTTTGGCGCCCCAAATGATGCTCTTTGGCGCATCTTTCTACTGCGTTTCCACGTTATGATAATCAAGAAGCGAATTAAAATTGCGCTCTACGCTTGCTATCAACCCTATCATTGCCAAAGCACGAGAGTAAAGATGCCCATTAAATATTTTGCTCTGTGAATGGCAACACTGAATGGCATTTCATTATTTGTGATGTCATCGGCAGAAGCGTAAACAATGAAAGCGCCCCGAATAAAGTATTTTTTTTTTAAATATTAAACTTAAACAAACTAATTAAAAAATAGTCAGGTCCTATGTTTTTAAGCATGCTCTCTTAGAAAAAAAATACTTTTAAAATTTTGGAAACGACCCAATTATTTTTTTCCCTTTGTATATCCGTTTATGAAACATTATTTAACACAAGCAGTTACTTTTAGTTTATGTATTCTTTGTTCAGATATTAGTAAATCAATTGTTTTATTTGAACATGCCAATGTTCAAATGTCAATGAAATTACTACCAAGTGTTCATGACCTCTCAAAATATTTTGGGATAAATAATGTAAGCCTAATTCATGTCTACGTGTTTCTTTGGGGAAAGTTATTGTGTACATAATTCGTCAAAATCTTAATTAAAACGTGAGTTAAGTTGTTAGATTTACATAATTACCACTCATCTGCTCTCAAAACAGCCCAAGCAAAATTTTGTAAACCCCCCCCCCGTCTTTTTTTTTTGCTACTGTAAAAGTTCCTCCCCCCCCCCTTTTCAATTTCAATCGCGGCCTGGTCGACTCCATAACCCCAAAATCAGGGTACAAAAATTTCTCAGTTTTAATTCCGTTTACCAAATATAAACTGTTCCAAAATGATCAAATTTATTTACAAGATACTTACTACATCCCACTGAATAAAAAATTATATTAGTTTTTCAAAATAGATCCCTAAAGTATAAATTAAAAAAATTTAAAGAGTTGGTGTCGGACGTAAACACATAAATAGTAAAATTGATGGTTCACTTAAAAATTATTAAAAGTCTGTGAATTGGCTTACATTTTAATTTTAAAAACAGCATAATTTTAAAGTATGCTTATGATTCAAGCATACTTCAGTTTTCAAATGATATCATAAGGAATAAAATTATTTAAAAAATATTTTTAGCTTGGTGTCGGACGTAAAGTGTTCATATTGGACGTAAACAATTGCTCTTAAATGTAAATACATAACAATGATTACAGTTATAAATATGTAAATTATATAGGTTACATATACTGAAACAAAATTTACCAAGTAAATTCAAAAGTAGGGTTGATTGGGGGAAGTGGTTCACCCCCCAGAAACTGAAATATCCATATGGTTTTTATACTTTTTTACATTGATCATGTCATGGTTCGTCACAGTGATTAGTTTTGCATATATTTGGGTTACGTGGAATTTTTTTTTTTCTAGGTCAGAGAACTTGGTAAAAAAAAAAAAAAATCTGAAAATTTTTTTTTGGCGAGTTTAAGCTGCATTTTTCAAAGAAGTGTTTCCCAGTTAGCATTTATTTTTTTATGATCATTAAACATTCATGTACAGTTTAACTTAAAGTGCATACTGCAATCAGAATTTTTGAGTAAAATATTATTAAAAACTGTTTTAGAGAAAGGCCCCACTTACCCCGTAAAATTTCACCATAAGACGTCACTTATGGACGACCACTTACCCCACACTATGGGGTAAGTGGTTCCCCCTCTAACAGTGAGGATTTGAAAATCAAAAGCAACTTTGATGAAATATTTGTATTAGTGAAATACAAGACAACTATGATGACTTAGTAGGAATGGATAGTTCAGCTACAAAAGCTGGTGATTAGTTATTTGTGAAACTTATCTGAAAGAAAATCATCAAGATTTATATGGGTTGAATGCTGATAATGGATCTTCCTTAGCCAACTTTACATAGACGCAGTCATTTAGTGTTTCCAATTTCTTTTTACACTTATAGTTTTGGCAAATTTTATCTTAATCAACTGTATTACGTTCATTCAACAACTTTTCTCAAAAGGGGTCCTACTTACCCCTATCAACCCTAAATGTATATACAATAAATTCACTAAGTTGTTTTTTTATGCATGTTTCACTTTAACTTTGAAATTAAAGGCAAAAAAAAAGGGAAACACAGTTGAAAACATATGTTGTTGAAAGGAATGTAACGGTGTCGGACGTAAAAAAATTTTTAAGTCCGACACCTAGATTTTAGTAAAAAATACTCACTTGTTACAAAATGAAAATAGGTTACATCCAAGAGATTGAAATTCTTACTTTGTACCCAAAAATACATGTATGTAGCTTTAAAATTATTGGCTCAGCGTAATTAACTGTGCATTTTGGTGTCGGACGTAAAACACTCAATCTACCCCAGAGGAATTCTTTTACAAATCAAAATGAATTATATTTTGACACATTTTTGCAACATCACCAGCATCACATTGTATCTTTAAATGGTTATTCATCTCAATTCATAATATTAGTATGTTTTTTTTTTTTTCGGAAAAAACAGAATTTCTTCGAGAGTCGCCAAATATGGTTTGAAAATACTCAAGATGTTGACCTTAATTTAACCTCCTGTAACTTATTTATAACTAAAGTGATCAAATTTCAAACAGGCATTTCAAAATATACAACTCTTTACCTTTAAAATGACACCTCATTTGTTTAGAAATTTTAATTTTGAAAATTTGATCATCTGGTTGACCTTATCATAGAATTGCCCTTTTGTTCTTTTTCTATTCCAATTTTAAGAACTTTTCACCGAGCAATTATCACAAAGTGAGCGAGTAAATTGCCAAATTATCATAACGTGGAATCGTAACATGGGCAAGCATAGCAAATTGGCGAGACATTCATCATCCATTATTTGTAAATGTACAGGCGAACCAAAAGACCTTTTAATTTTCTACTACAGGCAAAGCCGTGCGGGTACCACTAGTGAAGAATAAATCGATATATTAACCTCAGACAAGTGACCTCCATTTCCAGGCTGCCAGTCACTTCGCGGGGTAATAATTATCCATTTTTTTTTTCTTTCTGCATCTGCTGAAAATCCGAAGAGCTGAAATCCTTTTTTTTTTTTTTTTTTTTTGGAACTTTTTGCACAATGAACAGCCGAGCAACCACCCATTTGAAGAAATTTAACACATGCTAAAGAAATATAAACATCAGCAGCAATGCTATCGCTGCGAAGCACTGGATCAAGATTGCTCCAAAATGGCGGATGCGTCAGCTCCTCCACTATAGAGGCCTTCCGAGAGCACTTTGTGACCACGAGCATATTTAACGTCCCCCAGTCACCATTAATGAAGACGGTGGATCTTCGACCGACTGGGATCGAACCCGGGACCCTCGGGTCACGAGTCCGATGCCTTACCGATCAGGCCACCACGGCCCTCCATTCCTAATACTGAGCGAGGATGATCCATTGTTTTGGAAGTTTCCAGAATGTATTTTTCAGATCGTGACATTGAACATAACAACGAGCCACATGGATCAGCTTTGCGAGCCACATATGATCCGCGGGTCATAGATTGGGCACCGCTGCTGTACGCTGTTAAAAAAAAACTGAAATATTACGGTAAAAGTTACCAGCATCCATGTTGCCAGTAACTGTTACTGTAAAATCCTATTTTACTGTAAAGTTTTACAAGAGAAATTGAGCTCATTACGTTTTTTATAGCACGCGTGTAAATTCATGAAAAAGTGCGGTGGGGAAATTCCTGGATGTCATGTTTTCATAAAATCTGACCAAAAACAGCGCTTTGAAAATAGGCTAATTTTCACTTGAACAGTTTTGATAGCCACTTTGGATGACAATGTCTTTTACAAAATAGATATTTAAGCTCTGCAGCTGTAACCCATTAAAAACATGTGCTTTTACCATATAATCACGAAGTACGAACCTTTGAATTATTTTTGTTTAGATTTTATGATAAGCTAAAATCCAGGAAAAAGTTTCCCCACCGCGCTTTTTCACGAGTTTACATGCGTGCTATAAAAAATATAATGAGCTCAAATTCACAAAAATAAATGAGTGTAAACACAGCCAATCGTACTTCAAGTTCCAAAAATTTCAGGGTTCCATGGTGATAATTTTTTCTGCAAACTTTGGCTAAAGATGACAATTTGTGGCAAAAAGCTCATCCGCCATTTTGGGTCATTTTCTGGGAGGTTTTAGATCCTCAGGATTTAGATCTCGGAAGCTGAAAATTTGCATAGGTTAGTTTCAAAGGCATCTCTACAACTCTATAAAATTTCATCCAATTCGGAGATGGTCGAATGGGGAGGATTTGAAAAATTAGGTCAGTTGACGTGGAAAATTAGGTCAGCAGTCGTCTGTGCTGACCACCATATAAGTTGGGACACAACGAGTTAGGGGAAATATGGTGTTATGTGCTTCGCACTGCAAGTCACGTGGTGTATTCATTGGCGCTGCAATCGTTTATTTTTTTCGGTACAATTTACTGTATTTTTTTCTGTACACTGTAAACAACTCTATTTTACAGTAATATTTAAAATAAAAGTTTCCTGAATTTTTAACAGTGTATGGATTGGGAATAATGATGTTTCAGTATTTGTTTACTTGAATTTCAGACCCAATGTTACTGGAATCTCTGATGAAACTAGAAGAAGCTGTAAGTATTTCAAGAAAGTTCATACAAATATTTTTTAACTTTATTTTTTTGAATTGCATTGTGAAAATATGCATATGACTGCAAATTCGTATTATTCATTATAGAATTTTTCTGTATCTAAGAGTCAGAGTGACATTTGTCCCAAAATTGCGATTTTCGATTTATTAGTGGATTGTATGTAGAAGCTTATTCCGCATTGAGCCATGTGAACGTCAATTCTTCAAAAAAAAAAAAAGCTTTTCAATTTTTTACAAAAGAAAAGACCGCTTGTCTCATCCTTTGCATGCGACATAATTTTTTTTTCTCTCTCTGCTGTAAAATTATCATAATGTGAGTTACGTCCTTCTGGCTCTGAGGTGCATGTTTTTCAGAAATAAAAATCTTATATAATTAAAAACTGAGCATATGTAACTATGTATGTATATCCAAATTACTTCTCGCGAACGACAGTGAACTGACCATCGAACCACGTATTGATGGATTCGTCATCTTCCCGTCTCTATATTTGGCTATTTAACATAATCCTCCGATAATAATTAGCGGAGATATCAATTCGCAACTCCAACTAACTATAGGGGGCACTGTAGCCACTTTCTAATGGCGGACGAAAAAGGTAAAACAAACGCACGTGGTAACGAAGAAAATGCTAATAAGCCCGGTAAATTTTGTTCGTATGCATGATTTTTTCGCTTTATTCTTTTTAAATTAATTTTCAAAGTCTTATTGATATTCTGGCCCACGTAGAAAGAAATGAGAATTCAAGAAGTATTACTAAACGTCAAAGATTAATGCAAATTACGTAGTTCGTAGTTCTAAGCAGCTATTTCCACGATGTTGAATTCGATATTTATCAATTCTTGATAAAACTAAATAATAAAATTAGCCTGAAAAGAATAACAATTAATGCTAGATAATTTAATTATATGACATTACGAATTATTATCAAAAGAAGATGATACTTCTTTGCCTTGCTTGGCTAGCGCTAATTGTTTTGCATTTGTAGCTGAGTTATTTTTCTCAAATTGACGAATCGGTTAATTTTAAATTTTTCTGTTTCGTATTTTTCTAATATCTGCGTTATGATTCAATTATGTCATCCCATGCAAATCATCAACAAAATTCTCACGGATATATGGTGGTAGTTTTCTTTTCAATTGATCTAACATTGTTTCTTTAAACTTATCTAATTCTGTAATCTTTCTACCATTTTATTCCACTAATGATAAAAAATAAATATGGTTTAACTGACATGCAAAATCTCTCGCCAAATGTTCTTTGCTCGCACAATATTAAAACCATAACCCTAAACTATAATCCCACTATTTTGGCGAGAAAAATTCTCAGCTTTAAACATTTTTCATTTCGTTCTACGATAATATATTCAAGAAATTATTTCGCATACTGCCCATTCCAACTAAATGCTTCAGTAAATTAGGTTGGTTTAATTAATTATTTTTAAACTAGGTGGAGATGAAAGTCCTAATTCTTCTGCTAATGTTATCAAATCCTTCTTTCGAACTTAAGATTAAAAAAACCTCATATTCTTACAAATTCACACAACAATTTTAAAAAAAACTTACCTGGTATACCGTTATTCTCTTTCAAAAAAAAAAAAAAAAATGCATCGAACTGAGCAAATGCGAAGTTTGTTAACTCAGAGTTTTCTTATTTTACGGTTTCGCCATTTACGACAATCATCACCCTTTTTAGAGGGAAATAATGAAAACTAACATTATTTTGAGAAGATCGAGAATATCATATTAAGGGACGAAACAATTTCTGTTGCTGAAAGCAATCTAAGACATATCGAATGCGTTAATAAATACTCTTAACAAACTGCCTCTGTTTACGTCAACCGACACACATGGAACGCAATGTGGCAATGTTTTAGTTTTTTTGGCAGTTTTGTAAATCACCGCAAGGTAGCGTATTCGAGCGCTGGAGTTGCGAATTAAAAACTATTAGTTATGACACTAAAATTTCGTCATAAAATCCCTATTTTTCGAAGACTTTCCTCTATTCAAATTATTATTTAGTGCTTCATCTCAACTTTCCGTTACAATGCTTTTATTAAAATTTGTAGCGTTGTGAGACGAAAAATCGGTTGTCTTTTTTTTTTTCCTCGAATATGAACAAATAAAATTTATGCTTTTGTTTTAAAGGCTTTTCCTGTAATCAGGGCATTTAAAATGTTTCCTTTTTGGTTATTTTTCCGCAATCTGGCCTGGTAACTATTGAGTCGGAAACAATAAATTTCATAACCTTTCGTTACGAAATTTATTGTTTGATAAAGTTAACACTTGATTTTAACAAAGTTTCTTGAAAACCACCTTATTAAAAATAAAATTAAAAAAAACTTTTGTTTTAAATAGAGACGTACTCGGTACTCGGCCAAATTCTGATCAGATACTCGGCCACCGAGTAGTTTCAAAAAATTGAATATTGTCCAAGACAGATACTAAAATTTATAAAAAAAAAAAAAAAAGAGCAAGCATTATATTCTGCAATAACTTACAATTAAAATTTATAAGTCAAGTTTAAATTTTGAGAAAAATGAAGTTTGTAACGCTTCAATGGAATAAATCTTTATTTTAATGTCCCCAATGTTAATAAAACTTTTTTATTAAAAATTACGCAAAAAAGGTAAGTAAAGAAAATATGGAATTTTTATGTTAAAAATGGATTTTTGCTACAAACAAAAATTAGTTATAAAAAATATAAAAATACCTTTGCTTAAAAAATAAAATTAAATAAAACAACGTTAAAAGCACAATGCAGGAACACTGCAGACACGTGTTTTTTCGTTACAAGGTATTTCTTTTTTAATGCACAAAATGGGAGCTCGTGGATTTAAAGGCATCCGACAAAAGTCGGATTTTTTTTGTTGTATGTCTTTACATTCTTTAGCTCACATATTATGCACTGAAAAAGACGTTCCTTGTAACGGGGGGTCAGAAACACGTGTCTGCAGTGTTCCTGTACACTTGTTTTATCTACTTTTAAAAATTATTTATGTTTGGCGGACTAGAACTATAATTGATTGGTATACAGTGAAACCCCTCCTAACGGACACCCCTCTTATGCGGACAATTTTTAATTCCCCAGTTCCAATGCAAATAACATTATTAAACCCCTGTCCTGCGGACACCTCTCTATTGCGGACAAAAAAAAAAAAAAAAATTGTCCGCATTAGAGGGATTTCAATGTAATGTTAAAATTCCAACTTGATTAATCATACCTTTTATTTATTTATTTTTAATTTTAAAAATAATTTTTTTGTAAAATTTTTGACACAAACAAAATTGTTTAAATATAATGCGTAATTAAATTTCAGCAGGAATTTAGTTTTAAAAACTATTATATGGACAAGGAGGTCTATACTACTATTCCAATAAGTTCAAAATTCATTACATGTGTGTCGGTGGTTCTTCTTAAAACATAATTGGTACTTGGTAACTCGGCCGAGTACTCGGTAACTCGGTACTCGGCCGAGTAGTGAAAGGCCGAGTACTCGGTACTCGGCTACTCGGCCAAAGTGCTACTCGGTACGTCTCTAGTTTTAAAGGAAAGTGACTACAAGAAAAAGAAGAGAGGTCTCAAATGGTGGGCGATTTCTTGCTCATTTTCAGGATAGCATTATTTATTTCTACAATTGCTTTGATTGGTCATTGATTACAAAATTTTCACTAAGACAGAATGAGTTTTATGTTTATTTTATAAAAAACACCTTATTCAGAACTCGAATAATAATTATTTGTATTACTGTTTTATACCAACAAATTCCTTTAAACAATGAGTCTCATATTTATTCACTCATTTTACGGAAAGGTTTTAATTAGTAAAATGGTCTCTGGGCAAAGCCTTTCACATTTACATCAAAAGTAATGATTTTTGATGCACAACTTTTTCATCTTATGAATCACAGTATGGTTTATCGTATGTAAAGGTCCTCTTTATCTCTTCGTCTTCTATCAGTGAAAAAGAGAATCATCCAAATTTGGTAAAATAACAGTACCTGATCTACGGAAGGGGAGGGGGTGAGTCTTGCTCGGGTACCCTGGGTGGCAACTTCTGAGTTTGTCAACATTATGTGATTCGCTCAATCAGGGATTCAAAAGGGGGTTATAACTCCCTTTGAGAAACCTAATTGACCCTAAATTTGCGTTTCCAAAACTTTAAATTAGGAAAATTTCCCCAACCTTTGCGCTCCTTACTACTGTCACAAAGCTTAAAATGCATTTTCAGGACTAATTTTCAAAATTTTCTGAAGGAGAGCCACTTCCCAGTAAGCAAAATATCTTGCCTCAGCATTGCATAAAGGTTGACATGCAAGAAAAATCATCTTGCATTAATACTGCCTCAATATTGTTATGTTACTCCCTTTATGCTGTCAGCAAGCTGCCACAATATTGACTGACAAGGTGTATGCAGCATAATATCAGGAAAATATCAAGGTAGGCTGCTTTTGTAACATTGCATACGTATTGATATGACAGGATAATATCAAGATGTTGTCATGACAGCATGAAATCAAGGTCTAGGCAAGATGATCTTGCTTTTGTAATCTTGCATACGTATTGATATGACAGGATAATATCAAGATGTTGTCATGACAGCATGAAATCAAGGTCTACGCAAGATGATCTTGCTTTTTGTAATATTGCATACGTATTGATATGACAGGAAAATGTCAGGATACATTGACATGACAGTATGAAATCAGCACGTTTGCAAGGTGTTTTATCCATTTATTTCTTTGTATTATTTTCACTTCAAATTCGAGAATTAAATTTCATTCTTTAATTATTTTTGTTACTCTTCAAGATAGTTCTCTAGCCTGAGAAAATTTTCTTAAAGCTGACATCTGATCGGAAAATTCATATAAAGATATTAATAGTACTCGCAATTTAATTTAAAAAATGAAACTTTCTTCGTTTTGCGTAATACTTGACTTATTTTTTAAATTCATGCTTCTAATTGTATTTTAAAGACATAAAATGCCTAGTTAGGAATAATTGCGGAAGTTTTTATAGCACATTTAAGAGTAAAGGTAGCAAAATAATAACTAAATAAATAAATACAATGAAGTACATTTTCAAATGGATGTCAGCATTGAAAATATCCCATGGACAAAACATATGAATTTATCTTAAAGAATAACATAAATACCATTGAATGAAATTAATCTTACGTGAGATTGAAGTGATAATACGAAATTCTGGGCTTCATGTCCTTTGTTTCAAAGTCTAGGGACGAAAAAAAGTTATTTTCGGCCATTTCTAACATTGATCGCACATCGTCTGCGATATGACTTGTTTAGTACTATATTAATAAACAAATGCAGTTATCTGTCATTCATAAGTTCATAAGTTTTTCCTAAAACAATACTATTCCACACTAATAACTAAGCAACCAACTTAACGAAGCCTAAAAGAATGCAACGCCACGTGCAGCACCTATGAACCGACTGAGGTCGAAGCAGAAAGAATGTACCAGCAATGCGAGGGATGCTGGGTAGAAAGAACTGTGCGCATGCGCAAGTATCAACGAAGGTCCACCTGTTCTATTGTGTACTAATTACCTTGACGGCGACAGCATGAAATCAATATCATCTTGACGGCGCCAACATGTATGCAATGTTGTTATTTTAAGGTAATATCAATATTGATATTTTAAGATAAATGCAATGTTGCATACGTGTTGTTATTGTAATATTGCTTTTAAATCTTTATACAAGCTTTATGCAGTATGAAACACGTCAATATTGACGCCGTCAGTATAATATCAAGATCTGTCAAGGTTGATGCAAGAAATTTTGCTAGTAGGGTTACCATCCCTTTCTCCCTTAACTTGGCCAAACATAGCCTAAAAAAAGCGTTTTAGGGCTCTTCATTTTCACCCCCCCCCCCCTTTTTTGCCCAAGAAAACTATAAAATGTGTTTTGAGGCCGGAGAATTTTGATCCACCGAAGACAGTTTTAAATTGCATTGTTAAACTCTCAATAAATTTCACATTTTCGGGAAGAGCAACCAAACCTTCCTATCCAATGTCATCAAACAGCCCAAAAGTTCAGTTTAGGCCTTAAGTCTCGAAATATTTCCAAGGGATAACACCCACCCCGTCCCTTCACATCTCATCTTTTAGTCTACTTTTTAAGACTTCAATACGAACAAATTCCTGAGGGCCGGTTAAGGCCTGACCCTTCCTGTAACGTGATTAAAGGTAGTCTAAAATGTGTATTTAGGACATCAACTTCGAACTTTAAAATCCTCACCTCATCCAATGTCTCCAAAAATAGCTTAAAGTTGGGTTTTTGAAACTTAAATTTCAGAAAAATTCTAAGGTAGGGACCCCAAACGTGCACGAAATCACCTAACATCATCCCAGTTGACTCCAAATTTTGTTCTTAGAAATTTCTGACGCAAGAACGCAAAACCTTTTTTCTCATAGATGAAGAGCCTAAAATGGGCAACAGTTTCGAAAAAGATTTCAAGTGGGAAACCTTCCTCCGAACTCTCTCTCATAACGTTATCCGTCAAACAAACGGCTCAAGTCGCGTTTTTAGGACGCCATATTGAAAACGTTTCAATGGGGAGACGGGAGAAATGATCCGACTTCCCAACATTTTTGGAAAAATTTGGAAACTTATTCCGTTAAACATAGCTTACAGTTGCGTTTTTGAAATTTCGGCATCGGAAAATTTTCCGGAGAACTCCCGAACGTTCCTTATTCTGTTAAACGTCATCAAAGTTAGACTAAAATTGAGCTCAAGTTGAAAATATTACGAGAAATCCAGTCTCTGTTGGAGTTAAGGGACCCTTACACCACTAGATACAGTCTACATTTACGTGTTTTTCAGTTTAGTTGAAAATCTTTCCAGACAGCGCCACCGAACCTTCCCCTATATCTTCACGTATCCAAAGATAGCCTAAAATTGCCTTTTTAACACTTCAATTTCGGAAAATTTCCCTGAAAAGTCCCGAACCCCTAACGTCACCAAAGAAAGCATGAAACTGATTTTAATTTTGAAAAAAAAAAAAAAATCTGGAGGGAGCTCTAGTGGGCTTCCCTGGAGGTTTCTATATGCGTTACTAAAAATTGCTTAAGATTCCGAATTTTGACTTAACTTTTGGAATTTTTCGGTGGAGCTCTAAATTCTTTTTTTTTTCCTTCTGCAAGAAAAATAATTAGGAAAAAATTATTTTATTTTCTTCTTTATTAAAATCTTATTAAAATACTTTTGACTCTTTAATGCATTAACTATTTCCCATCAAAAGGGCGGCAAATTGAGGAACCGCCCTGGTCGGCAGAAAGTAGCTACGCCACTGATACAACGCGAAAATTTCATAAAAAGGAATTAATATTTCAAACTCTCTCTGTTTAAGGGACCCCCTTCCTATAAGAAAGGGGGCATTTGAAAAAATAAAAAATAAATAAAAAGCCGGAGTCGGACGTTTTAAAATCCAGGAGTCGGCCATTTTTCTTCCGACTCCGCAGCCCCCCTCCGCAGGACCGTGAAAAGCCGTCGTTAAATAAAGTCGTTAATTAGAGCGTCGTTAAACATAGAGTCAACTGTATTATTATTATTATTATTATTAAGCAATCACGATTGCTTATTGCTTTCACTTGACTGTTTTTTGGCGTGCTATCATTTTATCTTCCCACCCCCACCCTCCGCACCATCACCGTCGACCGGCTCCTCACGATGCTGCTCCTATAGCGAAAGCATCTCCAGGTTGCGGCAATATCCTACACTTACACGCATACATACACAACTACACACGTACACATACACACACAAAAACATACCCAAACAAACATGCATACATACAGACACCTACACACACACAAAAACACACACATACACACAACTACCTACACATTCATGCCTGCACACAGACACAAACACATATGCCTACACACACATACACATACCCCCCCACGTACACATTCATACACACAACTACCCACACACTTATGCCAGCACACAGACACAAACACACATGCCTACACACACATACCCCCCCCCCTTCCCCACATACAAACACACACGCCTACATACACACACTCGTGATTGCGAAAATCATAATTTTAATTCAAGATGTCAAAATTCAAATTATTATTATTTATTTTTTAATTATTATTTGCGTCTGAAAAGGGGGGGGGGGTGACACCACAAACTACCGCCCCGGGTGTCACCCATGCCAGGTACGCCACTGCTTCATGTTCTATGAACTCTTAATGATCTTTTTGTTAGATGTTTAGAAACAATGTAAAATGCTAGACTGAAATTTATATGCAAAATTATAACTTATCTAGCCAATGTACCAAAACTTTTTAACTGTCATTTGTGGTTGCAAAAAGCTTTAGTCAGAAACAAATTTATTTATTTGCTTAGAAAGAGAAGATCCAAGAAGCTATGAAGAAGGCGAGAGCGTCAATTAAGCAACTGAAAAAAAGTCAGGAGGAACTGAAAAGAACTCAAGAGGGACTCGAAAAAGCTCTAAGACCGGCATCGTTGGAAGTCAAGTCTCTGAATGAGGAGATACGAAAACACCGGAAATTGTATTTTCGTGGCAGTTTATAGCCCTGTGAGGATTGTTCAGGTGAGTTTCATGCAAAAAAAAGAAACAAAAAGTGTTTTCAGTGACAAGTAAATTAGTGCATTTGCACTTTTTAAGTTAAAAAAGCAAAAGCAACAAGTGCTTTTTTTTCTGAAACTGAAGTGCTCCTGAAATGTTGTGAGTCATTTCACGTGAAACCACCTAATGTCATATGCGGGGCCCCAGGAGTGTCCCCCCCCAAGTTCAATGGCGCAACCCCCCCCCCCCCTCCAAAAAAAAATCTCGACCCTGTTTCACTTTTTTAAAAACTTTTTAGCTCACTTTTTTTGTTTATTTATTTTTGTAATATTTTAAATTCACTTATTTATTTATAAATTTTTAATTATGTATTATTATTATTTTATTAGAAAAATTCTGTGCTACGCCAATAACATACCACATACACACACAAACTAAACGAAATAGAATATTAACAGAATAAAATAAAAGAAATAGTTTAAATTAAGAATAAATCAACAAATAAATTTAAATAAATAAATTTTAAATTTTTTTTAAAAATCCCTCCCAAAAATTTGGATGACGTAACTTGCGCCGTAAGCCCCCTCTGTGGGCACTCCTGCAGGGCCCAAGAAACCTCTGGAGTTAGAGGAAGCTCAGTCCGTTTTCAGGACGCATATTTGCGACTTTTACCCTGCTAGGGACCTTGCAATAGTTTTGGGGTCTTGATTGGCCAGTCGACGCAAATGGATCGGTCATGCTTTTCCCCCATCCAACGCCTGTGAACATATTTCGTTCCTTACAAGTTCTGAATTCATGTTTAATGCTTTTACCGCCCCCCCCCCCCTCCCCATCGAATAATGTGAAAAAGACCTTGTTTCGAAATGAAACAATCGAGTATACAAAACACGCTATGATGGAGATGGATTACGTTTTTACGTGGTAGCCAATCAGCAGTCTAAGAATTTCTTACTTTGTCTCTAACTTAGTAAAAGTTGTGCATATGCTTTCGGTGCCCCCCACCCCACCTTTTGTTTGTAGTATAATTTCTTCTAAAAATTCTATTCACATTGAAACAAAACTCACTAACACTACAAAAATATTTCCGTAAACACTCCAGCAGAATTCAGATTAAAAATAAATTCTCCCACCTCACCTACCCCCCCCCCCCCCAAAATAGACGTATAGAAATGTTGTTGATTACGTATGTTTGCATTGTAATATTGTAATTTGCTGACAGTAAGGGCAGAGCCACAGAGAGCCAAGGCGGCTCCTTGTCAGTTATGTCGCCGGGCCCCTCGGGCCCCCAAAAAAGAAAAAAAGGGGGAAAAGAAAAGGAGGGAAAGAAAAAGATCAAAACTGCTTACTAAAAAACAATTTACTGTTGAGGCACCTAAATAAAGTTAATACGAAAAGAGTAAATTTTACTTAATCTTTACGTTTCATTCGAAGTTTTTTTCCTCCTTTTTTCTTTCTTCCTTTCTTTTTTTTTTCTTTTACTTTTTTTTTTCTTTAATTTTTTTTTTCTTCGTCAGTGTCGCCTCCTCCCTAGTTTCCAACTTGGGCTGACATGGCCTCCCGTTGGGCCTGAGTTAGGGTAGTTAGCTGTTTCAGATTTATCACCGAAAAAAAAGATGAAATAAAATGTTATGAAAGCACATAGTAACACAGTTGCGCGAAATCCCGCATTTGAAAACAGCTTGTTACTAACGTACGTTGAACCAGTTCTGATTATGTTTGCAATATCTTTAAAAATGTCATGTAGAGCAGAAACTTGAATATGGATGTCATTTTTGAACTCCCTGAAAATTCTGAGAGGAAACTAAGCTTAAGTCTTTTGGGAAATCAGGCCCGGGCCATTAGGGTGGGCGGAAAAAAAAGGATATTTTCAAGAAGTAGCTTCTAATAGCAAAAAAAAAAAAAGGTATGTATCGACATCCCAAGCATGGGAAAAAAATTTTAAAAAATAATATTTATGTCTTCAGACCGCGCATCGGTTCTAAAGTTTGATAAAAAGGTAAAAAATGGTCAATTTTCAAATATTTTTATAAAAAATCTCAATTTTCAAAATTTTTGCTCCAACCCCATTTAATGCTTATTTTTAATACTCTTTTCATTTTTATTTGAAAATATGTACATTCCTTTACAGTTTTTAGTTCGCTGATCAGTCGCAAACTGTCATGAAATTTAAAAAAAAAAAAAAAATCGACGTTTTTTTTAGCTTACTTTGCACATTTCAGTATATCTTCTCTTTTAGATTCCAATTATAATTTTTTAACAATAAATATGCATCATACAACTCTTTGTTGAAAAACTCAACTATGTATTACAGCAGTAGAACCACCGCAGGTAAGTATATATATATAGTTGCTTCCCCCCCTTCTGTTTTACCCCGCTATTCCCAAGAATCACGGGACGCGGGAGCGTCCCGCCGCCAAGGAAACCAAACGTCAACAGCCAACAAAAGCAAATCCACCGCCAAAGACGGAAAGAAAATAAAAGCGATCAAGAGCATTCAACACAACAGAACAAGTTGGAGGATTTCTGGGTTCCCCCCCCCCCTGTATCTCAGCCCCATGAAGACCCCTGGAGTTGATTTTTGGTATACTCAATCTCTAGTGGTCCCTGACGCCGTAAACCAAAGTACAATCCCCTGGACCATCAGGGGGAGGAGGAATTTAGGTTATAAAATAACTGTTCAAAAAAGTTTTAGCTTTCTTTGACAGGGCTACAGCCCAGACGAAAAAAGGAATCAAGTTGAAATTTCGCACACACATTTCTTGTGCCCTACTAATGTGCCTTTTGTGCCATTTGACCCCCCTCCCCCCTCGGTAAGTTTCTCCTAGATACCGGGACACCCCTCAATATTTTTAGACTTGTGGATAGCAACCCCCTAAATTTCGCAAAGAACCCTCTTCCCAAAAAAAACAAGAGCTCCCCCCAAAAGTGAAAAATACCCCTCGAAACAGCCCCCCCACTAAAAACTTCAATGGCGCAGTTTGCGTCATGCCCCCCTCCCCCCCAGGTGGGCACCCCTTCATCAAAAGAAATTAACGAAATGACATGACTGTCCGGAAAGATATGGCGCAATTTTTATTGTACCGTCAAAAACTTTTTCTTGTCAATGGATTCTACGTACTGCCCCTATGGTGGTTAAAAAATACATGTAAAAAAAAAAAAAGTTTCTCCTATGTAACAGGACACCCCTCAATATTTTTAGGCTTGTGGATAGCAATATACTGGAAGAATTTTAGCTTCCTATTTCAAAAGAAAGAGGGTGCGCAACCCCCTCCCCCCAACTTCATCAGTATAGGGATTGGGGTTAAAAAATACACTGAACTCAAAAACCAATGCTACATATTATGATATACACTAATAATATGCACTATATACATTACATTAAAATGATTATTTACAGAAAAACAGCTGGGGAAATGAAATGTTTCTAAATTTGTGGCATTTTCTATGCTACGGCTAATGTTAAATGGGGCACCTTCTTAAAATTAGAGTAAGAAGCTAAAACTTACACAGCATCATACTATTAGTAAGTGTAAAAAAAATAGGGGGTGTTCTGGACTGTAGCTGAAAAAAAGTTTTTTTGAACCCCCTCCCCCTTTAAGTAAAGTTTGTGTCAGGATATTTTAGAATGAAATGAAAACTGCAAAACTTAATTAAAAAAAAATCAATTTCTCTTATTTTTCTCTTGTAGGTTGCAGAGAATAGTGTTATTCTGTAAAGGTTTGCCATCAACTTTGTGGTGCCGGACATTTGTGCTTCAGAATGAAGAAAAAATGTTTTATGAGACATTAATATTTTTCTTTTATGTTTAATCCTATTAATTTTTGTTATTGTATGAAATAAGCAAGAGTAATAGCTGCCTAAGTGGAAATTCAAAGCAAGAATAGCAGCCTCCTTTCAAAGAAAGCAGGCTATGAATAATAAAAAAAATTTTGAATTTTGACCTCTTGAATTCAAATTATGTTTTTCGCAATCACGAATGTGTGTGTATGTAGACGTGTGTGTGTGGGGGGGGGGTTGTGTGTTTGTGTGTAGGGGGTATGTGTATGTAGGCATGTGTGTTTGTGTCTGTGTGCAGGTATGAGTGTGTGGGTAGTTGTGTGTATGAGTGTTTGTGTTTGGTGGGGAATGTGTATGTGTAGGCATATGTGTTTCTGTCTGTGTGCAGGCATGAGTGTAGGTGTGTATGTGTAGGTGTCTGTATGTATGTGTAGGTGTCTGTGTGTATGCGTGTGTTTGTATGTATGTGTTTGAGTGTGTGTGTTTTTGCGTGTGTAGGTGTGTGTATGTGTTTGTGTGTGTGTGTGTGTGTGTGTGTGTGTGTGTGTGTGTAGTTGTATATGTATGCGCGTGTGTGTAGGATATGGACGCAACCTGGAGACGGTTTTCGCAAGAGAAGCAGCATTGTGAGGATCCGGTCGACGGTGATGCTGCAGAGGGTGCTGGCGGGAAAATAAAATCAGCGTAACATCAAAAACAGTCAAGTGAGAACAATAAGCAATCATGATTGCTCAAAAAAAAAAAAAGGAAATATGTCTCTTATTTGAAAATTTCAATAAGTACATTAAACCGAATAAATTAATAATAAAATAAACTCTGTTTTCTTCATATTTATTACTTTGAAATACAGTGGCCGCCGCTTATATGAATCACGTTTGTTCTAAACAGTTTTGATTCCACAAAGCGGCTGATTCAATTAAGCGGAAAATTCAATAAAGCTGGATTTTATTCTGTTTTTGACAATTTGATTCACTAAAGCGGTTTTTTCAATTAACCACTGATTCAATTAACCGGCGTCATCAGTATCTTGTTTTGTAATCTTCTGTTATGGAGTGATGTTAAATGTATGGATTTAGCACTAGTGGTACACGCACGGCTTTGCCCGTAGTAGAAAATTAAAAGGTCATTTGGTTCGCCTGTATATTTACAAATAATGGATGACGAATTTTTCGCCTAGGGAAGTTTTCGATTTTTCAATTTTATTTTTATATGATAGAGTAACATGTATGAACATCATAGGTGAAAAATTTTTTGCGATACGATGAGTAGTTTTTTTTAAATTAATTTTTAAAGTTCAAGCCCTTATGCCGTCAAATGGCATAGGAAGTGACGTCATGCCCTCTTTCCGATAGGAGAGAAGCCGAAGGTCACGCATTCGACTTCGAAGACGAAACGTAAAAGGCTTATCTCCTCGCATTTAACTCCTCGCGTTTCTGGAACATTAAACCTCTCATCCTCTCGGAAATATTTGAATATCTCATTGGTGTTACTTGAGGAAGATTATTTAGATTGTGCTTTAACGAATCCGGTCTTCATAGTGTGTTCAAAAGGATTATTGAATTTCTCAAAAATAAAAATATCAGCGCGCTCAAAATGTTCCTAGGGAAACAAGGGATCTTCGGCGGAAGTCTGCCCATTCGCGCCCTGTGACGTAGGCTCGTGACGTTTCAGAAGCGCGCACTTTTGCGCGTAGATTTTTAAAAATTCATTAAAAATCAACCACGGTGTTTTAAAATTCGGCGATGGTGAATTTTTTAGTTTTGAGGGTCAATTAACAATATCCAATAGCCAAAATATGAACATTTAATAGATTGCAACTTCCCTATTGGCTACGTTCATTTGCTCTCCCATGTTACGGTTCCACGTTATGATAATTCAGTAATTTACTCGTCCATCTTATGATAATTTTGCTCGGGAAAATGTTCTTAAAATTGGAATATAAAAAGAACAAAATCGAATTTTCGAAAAATCGCTTCAAGGTGCACACCCCCATGCTACAAAGTCATTTTGTACCAAATTTCATGAAAATCGGCCGAAGGGTCTAGGAGCTATGATCGTCACAGAGATCCTGACTGAGAGAGATTCAGACAGACATCCAGACAAACTTTCAGCTTTATTATTAGTAAAGGTTTAACACCTGCATTATTTAAAAAACTTGAAATGCCTAAAAATTCACAAATATATGATTGCTTTACGTTCAGCCTTGAACTAAATTTATAATGGAGTCGTTTCCGAAATTTTAAAAGTGTTTTTTTTCTGAAAGAGCATGTTTAAAAACATAGGATTTAACCATTTTTTAAATAATTTGACAAAGTTTAATACTTCATAACAATCATTTTAAACCGGGCATTTTCATTGTTTACGCTTCTGCATATGACATCACAAATGATGAAATGCCATTCACCGATGCCGTTAGCGCACACAGAGCTCAGTATTTAATTCGCATCTTTACTCACGTGTACTAGCAACGATATGGCTGATTGCAAGCGTAGAGCTCAATATTTAATTCGCTACTGAATTATCCTAAACTGGAAACGCAGTACACAGCAAACGTAAGCATTCAACGCGCCAAAGTACATCATTTGTGAGGTCATAAAGACCACGCCTTATTTTCAAAATCGGACATTTAAAAATATTAATAAAAAAAGTAAGCGTTGTGAAAGTGAAAGTTTTTTCCCGTTCCATGTTATTTATTTATTTAGCTTATTCTATCAATTTCAGTGACTAATAAATGTAGTACTTTTGACTGAAGGAGCCAACCCCATTACTATTAGTATTTTTCATTGTTTTTGGCAACAACTAAAAAGCGGAAGTATGCTAACTTTATAATTACTTTTTTTCTTTTTTGCAACAATTAAAAAGAGGAAATAAAACACGGATATTATGAAAAGAGAAAATAAGTTAAGAAATGATCTGCAAAAAAGAATATATTTTTGAATGTTGCATGACCAGGGCGGTCATTCCAAGTTCGTCAGCTTGCGAGATCGAGATTCTCGCTCACGTGATCGGTTGTGACGTAGAAATGTCGCAAAGTAGTCTTCTAATCTGATCGAACCTAGCCGCAAGTTACGTTCGAGTAGATTAAAATGCTACTTTGCGACATTTCTACGTCACAATCGATCACGTGAACGAGAATCTCGATCTCGCAAGCTGACGAGCTTGGAATGACCGCCCAGCAGCCAGAAGCTCCTTTCAATGTTTTCCTTTTTTGGTTTCTGTTTTCAAAACTCTTCCAACTCTTCTCGCAAATTCTTCTTGCTATGGTGTAACATGTACGAATATGTAAACGTAGTCATGTAAACAATACCAACAAATGCATATACAGCTTATGTATAAAAATGCAAGTCAGGAGCGGATTGGGTACCCTAAGAGGGCGCTAACTTTGACTCCCAAAGAGCGAAAAAAAAAGTTCGAGGTTAAAATTAAAAAAAAAACTGAGGCGCAAATGTTTGAGGACGTTTGATAAAATAAAATGAAATGGAATTAATGTCCGAGTGTGAAGGGAATCACTCAGAAGGCTCACAGATTTGAGGACGCAAAAAAAAAAAAAAAAAAAAAAAAAAAAAAAAGGCGCAGAGGTTTGAGGAAAAAAAAGAACGAAAGCGCACGGAAGTTGCCGGATCGAGTTCAGCCTTGTCACAATAAAGCCTTTCCCTGCATGTTAAACATTACCAAAACATATTTTCAAATGATCGTGCCGTGGCGCGAGTTTCATTGTTGAAGTACGCGGGTTGCTGGATCATCGGCTATTATTTATATGAAGATTAGGATAATTGCTCAAAGTCGAACAGAAGATATAACAAGCTATAGTGCATTCAGCAAGAAGTGGGAGCGGAAGTGCTACTTCTGCTATTACTTGTTACTGAATGCACTGTGGTTGAAAACGAGACACACGAGACTTGGAATCGGAGTAGAAAAATTCATTAAGTTTTATTAGGGGTTGGGAGTCCCCCCCCCCAGCCCTGTGACCAAACTAACAAGAGACTTCCGCTTTGACTTTTGTCAGTCCTGGAGTTGCTACTAGTGTGGCAGGCGGTCTAGCCCCGTATTAAATAGGTTAGGTTCACAAATGATGATGTAACGCTTTGGGGAGGTGGGGGGGGGGGGCTTTCGTGAAAGTGTGTAAGTTTGTGAAAAGGGGGAAGGAGTGGGTACAAGAGGTACGACATCATACATTTTTTAAAAATAAAACATGCTTACGAAAAAAAACCGTGACATGTGACAAGGGAAAGGGAGGAGGTGAAGTGAAATGTAATACTTTGTGAGAAAAGGGGGAAGGGGTCAAAAAAGGATCATCGCTTATGGACAGTCATTTAGTTGATAAATGTCACCATTCTATCAATTTTCTTTACATATCGTAAGTGGCTCCATCTAAGGGGTAACTAGATAACCAGAAAGGCAAATCACCTGCTATACTAATACCGTAAATTTTATACTCGTTTTACACTGTAAAACATTTTGAAATGCATATTTTTCATTTGGTCCTTTTGAACATTTGGTCCCTTTTTCTCTCAGCAAACAAATGTGATCATTGATCACCATAACAGCAATAATGAAACAAGGGAGGGACCTAAAAGAAAATTAAGAAAAGAAGAAAAAGAAAAATGACATGAACTGAGAGAGCTTAAAAAAAAATTAATTTGAATCTTGTCATCTTGAATTCAAATTATGTTTTTCGCAATCACGAGTGTGTGTGTATATAGGCGTGTGTGTTTGTGTGTAGGAGGGTATGTGTGTTTGTGTCTGTGTGCAGGCATGAGTGTGCGGGTAGTTGTGTGTATATGTATATGTGTGGGGGGGGGGTATGTGTATGTGTGGTGTAGGCATATGTGTTTGTGTCTGTGTGCAGGCATGAGTGTGTGGGTAGTTGTGTGTATGTGAGTGTGTAGGTGTGTGTGTTTGTGTGTGTATGTGCTTGTGTGTGTGTGCAGGTGTATGTATGTGTGTGTAGGTGTATGTATGCGTGTGTAGGTGTGTGTTTGTGTGTGTATGTGTTTGTGTGTGTGTGTAGGTGTATGTATGCGTGTGTAGGTGTGTTTGTGTGTGTATGTGTTTGTGTGTGTGTAGGTGTATATATGTTTATGTGTGTAGATGCTTGTATGTATGTGTGTGTGTGTAGGTGTATATATGTATATGTGTGTAGGTGCGTGTATGTATGCGTGTAAGTGTAGGATATTGACGAAACCTGGAGACGGTTCTCGATAGAGGTGCAGCATCGTGAGGAGCCGGTCGACGGTGATGCTGCGGAGGGTGCTGGTGGGAAAAATCAAAGGAACGTCAAAAGCAGTCAAATGAAGGCAATAAGCAATCGTGATTGCTCAAAAAAAAAAAAAAAAACTTTACGAGCATTTAAGTATTTACCCATTAAACAGGATTTTTATTGACTGTTACCATCTCCCTTGGCTCCAAACCCAACTGCACCCACAATGTCAGGGGTGCCCAACTAGGGAAGGAGGGAGGGGGGTTATGGCGCAGGCTGCGCCATTGAAATTTTTAAGGGGGTTAGGGGTATTTTTTTCATTTGTGGGGGGTCTTGCTTTTGGGGAGGGGTGCATTCTTGCTCTTAGGGGGGGACACCCTTGGCAACATTACTAGCGTAGCCAGCACTTGCCTCCTGGGGAGGAGTTGAACATAACCGAACATGCATACAAACTACTGGAAAAGGATTGACAATATTGTTTGGAGCAGGGGTGGTAAGTAGGGGGTATGTTTAAGGTCACTTAAGTGCCCGTTTGTGGCTTGAATAATTTGAATGAAATAATCTGAAAAAAAAAAAAAAAAGTAAGACGTGGTGTAAACGTTAACGGCCCCTCTTACAACGTTTTTTGCATTTTGAAATTATCGAAAGGGATTTTGAGCCAGATCCTCGATTTTTCCAAAGATGGGGCAAATACGGAAAATGCCTTCTTTTTCATCTTTCTTCAAGTTTCTCTAGCAAGATTTTTTAATTTGTAAAAAAAAAAAAAAAAAAAAAAAAAAATATCAGAAATAAGGTGAATTCATAAAACATTAGATAGGTTTAATACTGAACGATTGTTAATGTGCAAGTAATTGCTCTGAAGGAGAGATAGATACCAAAAGAAGTCTTAAAACAAAACTTATAGACTGTCTTTGGGTATGCCCGAGGAAAAACGGGGGGGGGGGGGGAGAGGGGAATGGCCCCAGGAAAATTTTCAAAAACGCAGTCTCAATTGCTACTTTTGTGTTGTTTTAGGAGAAGATGAAAGGGGATGGGGGTTCAAGCTACCTTTCTAGTAAAATTTTCAAAATTGAAATAAAAAATCCCTATTTTAAACAATTTTTGGTTAAGTTTGATTGAAGGGGAGGTTCGAGTTTCTTCTAGAATTTTTTCAAAAGTTTAAAAATCAATTTTAGGCAATCTGTATTGACGTTAGGGAATCGGAGGTTCCTGTTGGAAATTTTCCGAAAATGACGTTTCAAAATTAAAATTTTGGCTGCCGTTAAGGACGTTAAAAGGGAAGGAGAAGATCCGAATCCGAAGGGCTCTCTTTAGAAAATTTTCGGCACTAAAGTCTTAAAAATGAATCTTTATTTCATGCTTGATAATACTTTTAAAAAGGTAAAGGAGATAGGTCTTTTTTTAATTGCTTTGAATATTAGCTTGTCTCTGAGAACGCAGGGGTGCCCACCCCCTAAGAGCAAGGGTTCACCTTCCTAAATGTCGCGAACACCCCTTCCCCAAACGCAAGAGTCTCCCGCCAAAAAAAAGTGAAGAGTACCCCTCAAAATATCCCCCCCCCTTTAAAATTTCAATGTTGCAATCTACGCCATGATCAGGTGGGTACCCCAGATGAACGAGAAGTTTGGGACCCTCCTCAAAGGTTTTTAAAAATTGAAGTTTTAAAATCTAAATTTTAGACTATCTTTAGAGATACGTATTTCTGCTTTAGCCCTGGCTAATGGGCGGTAATTTACTGAATATATCTTTAGAGATGTTGAATGAGGAAAGGGGATGTTAAGGTGTATTTCCTCGGTGCTGATTTCCGAAATAAAAAACCGGCGCAATGTCGGACTCTATTTTGCTAGGAATATTATGGAAAGGACAAAAGTTCTGGGGACCTTACTTCAGAAGTTTTTAGAAATCGAAATCCCAAATAAGGAGTTTTTTAAACTCTTTAATGATGTTAGGGTAAGAGTTAGTAATTGGCGCCTGTTTCTAGAGACTTGTTGATACACATAGAAGCGTTACAAACGCACCTTGGGACTGCATGTTGGGATGTTAAGGAGGCAGTAGATGAGATGCTTTCTCTAAAAACATTCTCAAAATTCAAAGCCTAAAAAGGCAATTTTTACGTATGTTTGGTGACGTTAAGGGATAGAATGGGGTTTTGTGCTCTCCCCGGAAATTTTTCGACACCTTGGCTCTAAAATGCAATTTTAACCAATTTTTGGATTGAAAGCTTCGTATGTCAGGAGAAATGCGGCGTTCCAGTTTTTTCTTAACACATTGTGCATTTTATTACATTAAAAAGAAATGTTTTCAACGAACTATTTCATTGAAAGTTGTCAAAGAAGTGAAAGTGAAAGTCCCGCTTGTCAGTTTCTGTCACTTTTTCCCGTTTTACTTTCGTCTTTTAAACTGAAGTGAAATGAAACGTGCGCATCATGAGAACTGGAGTTTAATGAAGATGGCGGCTTTGTGTTTGTAGTTTGTTGTTTCTCGTGTTTGTGTTTACATAACGAGCGCTCTATGTGCAACAATGAAGCCCAAAAAAGTTCATTATTGAAGCTCTACATACTCCTATTGTTCAAGCTATGGAATATATGGCTCATCTTCCCGTGGGTGTTTCGGTGCCTGTTTTTATCAGTTCTTTCATGTGCTTAAACAATAATATGACAGCGACGTGACTAAATGCGCCAATCTTTAATTTTTTTTTAAAAAGAAAAGGTTCCTTTTAATCTGTGAATGAATCAAAGTGAAACCAAGTTTTCGTAACTATATACTGATTTTTTTTGGTGCTCGAAATGTTATTTATTTAGAAAAAAATGACTTCCACAACATTGCGTGAAATGTTAGTTAAACAAGAACCTCGATCTGTTAGTTATTGCTATGTGTGCTCCGGACCTAGAGCTGATTATATGCTGTTTTCTAAACCGTTTGGCGATCGTCCCTTTTTCCCCTTCCTGGAGCACCACCAAGCGCCCGAAAGCGCAGAGACCATGAAACCTGATGGCAGAGTGTTTGCTTGTTTGGTTTGTTACACGCTGCTAACCCAGCAATGGGATTCGTACGAGAAAAGCAAAACGCCACAAAATAAGAGGATATATTGGTTGAAGAGACTGGATGGAGGTCCATTTGCGGGCATGGACCTAAACTTGCAGCAGGATTACGAATCGCTGTTCGAGGCTTCGAATGCTGCGGTGGAACAGGCAGATGTTCGTCCCAAGCAAAAGAACATCAGGGGTCATAATATGCTGACTATGGACGTGAAGCCGAAGTTAAACGACCACATGGAGCAAGGGTTCCCTGGTGGGTTTGGGTTCGTGAATCAAGGCGGCGAAACCGTGGCAACCAACATTCTGGACTTGAGCATGTCCACCAGGACTCCTTCTCGTTCTTCTTCTTCGGCATCTCCCGGCATGAACGCCGAAGCGTGCTATCTTTGCGGACAAGAATCGAAAATCGTCAACAACGTCTTCGCCAAACCGATCGCCAACTGTCCCTATTTTCCCAGCATCGCAGTGCACCCGAAGCCTCCGAATGCCAAACCGATGGATGCCAATGGCCGAGTCCTGGCCTGTGAGCAGTGCCATAAAGTTCTGCTCCAGCAGTGGGACTGTTATCAAAGACAGAATGTTCCTCATAGCGAACGCGTATATCAGTTGAGAGCTCCCGACATTGTCGTCAAGAGCGAACCTAAGGACAAAACCTTCACATGTTATACATGTGGAATGATATCGCAGGTCTCTGTTCAGAGATTCATCTCTGCTTTCCCAGAGAAAGAAGGGGACCCATATTTTTCTTTTCTTCTGAACCACATGCCACATCCCGGTGCCAACAAACTGGTTGATGGCAAAGCTGCCGTCTGTTCACTCTGTTACAAGACCCTTTTCCGCCAATTGCGCGTCTACGAAGTTTCCGACACTCCCGAAGAGCGTCGTAAATATAAAATTTTAAACGATTCTGTGGTGGAGAATTTTAGCGTCCTTCGACAGCACCTGAAGAGTGGCGGGCAGCCTAGAGAGCCCGACTCGAAACCCGTCTGTTATGTTTGTGAATCTCCGAACGATGTGGTGTTTTTTGTCAATTCCCTAGCGAACGGAGAGATGTTTTTCCCATTTCTTCGGAATTTGCCGAAGCCGACCTCGGGTGCTCCGATCGACGATCAAGGCCGCATAAAAATCTGCGGCCAGTGCCATAAGTCTCTCACGTACCAATGGGACGCTTTCGAGCACGCCCTCATTCCGATCAATCAGAGGCAATACAAAATCGCCAACTCCAAAGATTTTTCGATCGAAAGTTCTGGACAACCATATCCCCTCGAGACATCTCGTGTGGGTGGCATCGTTAGAGAAGAGGTCCAAGATGTCAAGAGAGTTGCAAACGACAGTTGCAGTCTGTGTGAAAAGCCTCTAAGCTCTGACAATGCATGTTTCATCGAAACCATGCCAAATGAAAAAAGCATGTATTTTCCCTCCATCAGGCTACTTATAAAACCTGGTTCTACCAGTGGCATGGACCAGTTTGGTCGTATCCTGGCATGCAACCAGTGCCAGTCGATACTGAAAAACCAATGGGAAGTGTTCGAATCCGCTCACGTGCCACATACCCAGAGGCAATACGAAATTTTCCCACCTCAGCGAGAACACGTATTGCATTTCAACAACGACCCACACTTGGCGGGAGCCAGCTCGGCACTCCACATTCAAGTCTCTTCTCCCGATCTGAAGGTGGACTTGACGAAGCATTCCTCCGGTATCGAACCCTTGCTCACCACGGTCAACACTCTACCGTCATCGACCATGACCGTGACCAATGCTCAGCTTTCCGGTCCAGGTCCCAGGATAGCGGAAGTCAAGCCGATCCCGGTCAAGCCTCAGAGCAATCCGGACGAACCCATGCCCAGGATATGTGGTCCTCTGGATGTCCCGTTTGTTCGTCCCATCCTCCTTGGGCCAATCAACTGTTTCGTTTGCGGCGAGCATAATGCCAGTGGTCTCATCTATGCGATAAAATCCTTGCCGACAGTTCCCATCGGCGTGGATAAGCCACCGGAAGATGTGCCATTTTTTCCGTTTCTCTCCAAACATCCGGCTCCGGATGGCGCCGAGAAGATAGCCAACGACGGCTCGGCTCTTGTGTGCGTGTTCTGTTACCACTCTCTGATCTCACAGTGGCTGGCTTACGAATCTTCTCCCTTTCCGGAGGATGCCAACAGGTGGCATCGGCGGTACAACACGCACAATTACGTGTGCTACATTTGCGGCATCACCACTTACCGTAAGCGAGTGTGCACTATATCGGTGCGAGACTTTCCGTTCTTGTTGGAACACTCTAGGCCGCCGGGTGCTTTGACGGTTTTGAACGGCGAATGTGTGGTCACCTGTCAGACCTGTTACGAATCGATAACTTCCCAGTGGAAGGATTTCGAACGGATGAAAGTGCCCGTAGAAATGAGGAAGTATAATTGGATTGTCATGCCGCCTCCACCTGATGATGAGAATAGCAGGGGATGTCAGATTTTGGTAAGTTTATATTTATTTTATTTAATTATATACCATGGCATTTCCCAGGGCGGATCCAGTTTCTGGTTTTGGAGGGGTCATTATCGAAAAGGGAGATTTGAAATTGCAATTATCTGCTCAAATAGGGACCTAAATATTTTTTTTTTTGAAATGTAGGTCCCCAAAATAGGTTTAGTTAATATTTAGTCACTACAAAGGAGAACATGCCCACTCCCCCTGGACAGTGTTGCCAGATTGGGGGAATTTTCCCCATTTTGGGGAAATCTGGTGCTCTCTGGGAGAATTTTGGGGAAATGGGTTTTGAGGGGAAAAATTTTTTTCTTGGGGAAAACCTGGGGGAAGAAACCTTGGGATGTGTTTGTATTTAAAATCGCGTCTTGACATCTGGTAGTTATATTGTTTGTATCAAACTGCATTGGTTTAGCTTTGCTCAACTTTATGGAATTCACATTTCGCATTATGTAGAATATTATGCTACGGAATTCGCATTAATAGTTCTGCGTGAGTAACCAGTTGATACGTAAAACAGGCAAAAATAAGTGTGATGAAGAATGTTCTTGGATAAATGTATACAAAAATCATAGTTTAAATGTACATACAGAAACAGAGTAGTAAATGCAAGTAGAAAAAAAATATTTGGCTATTTCTGATCTTTCGGTCAGGCGCTTGTATTTATGACAAGTGGCACCCGCACGGCTTTGCCCATAGTAGAAAATTAAAAGGTGTTTTGGTTCCCCTGCATATTTACAAATAATGCATGATGAATTTCTCGCCAATTTCTTGCCCGCGTTACAGTTCCACATTATGATAACTTGGTAATTTAGCATTCATCTTATGATAATTTTGCTCGGGAAAATGTTCTTAAAATTGGAATAGAAATTGAATTTTGGAAAAATCGCTTAAAGGTGCACACCCCCATGCTACAAACTAATTCTTTGCCAACGGTCAAACGGTCTAGGTGTTATGCGCGTCACAGAGATCCAGACAGAGAGAGAGAGAAATCCGGACAGAGAGACTTTCAGCTTTATTATTAGTAAAGATAAAAAAAGATAAAGAAAAAAAAAGCGAAAATGGGAAGAAAAAAAAAGTTGGGGAATTTTATAAGAAAATTTGGTTTATTTGGGGAAAATTTTTTTTTTCAAGAGACAAAAATATCAGAGAAAGTCGATTCATTTTATGAAATTATTAGTGGAAAAATAATTTTTGAATTTGGGGAATTTTGATAGAAAACATCACTTTTTGGGGAACAGTTGGAATGGAATTGGGGAAATCTGAATATGACCGTCTGGCAACGCTGCCCCTGGATCGGCATGTGGACATTCCTTGGTTTTAACCTGGGCAAAGTTAACCCCAGTCACTTTATTCTGCCTTAGCCCTGGCAGTAACTTACTGAAAAGTACCTTTTAGTTTATGTATTCAATTGTTTAACCAATAGTTTTACTTAAAAACAAGCCATACTTGTTCAATGGAATTATTACCAAGTGTTTGTGACATCTTAAAATACTTTGGGGTAAATAATGTAAGTCTTAATTTATGTCTGTGTTTCTTCGGGGAAAGTTATTGTGTACAAAATTCATCAAAATCTTAATAAAAATGTAAGTTAAGTTGTTAGATTTACACAAATTACCACTCATCTGTTCACAAAACAAGCCCTAGCAAAATTTTGTACTTCTATCTCTCTTTCTCAAGTCCTATGTCTTTTAGTTGTTGTATTTTTGCCGCCCCCCCCCCCTTTTTTTCGTCCCTTAGATCATTTAGGACCTAGATACACCAAGTGGGCGTGGTAGTTGAGGCAGGATTCTTTGGGGGAAAAGTGAAGGGGAACTACGTGGGGAGGTTATCCACTGAAGAGGAATTTGATGAGTCCTCAATTTAAATTTTTTACTTTATGACAGAAATGTTTTGGAACAATTATTTTCTATCATCCGCAACTGTATGGTTTATGGAAATTTTTTTTTTCTACTTCTGTTGTAAATTGCTGATTTATGACTATTTAAAAACGGTCTTAATGGTTGAATGGCTGCGCTCATTTAGAAAGAGAGTTAGTATTTCATACTCGTTTTCACAACACTCACAACATGGTAAATTGCAGTTAAGTGCTTTACAACAAATGGAAATTGCTTTCTTTTTTTAATGCAAGCTAGTTTTATTTTTAATTCATTTATTATTTCATGCCATATTGAAATGAAAAACATATTAAATTTGTAAAATCAGGTTACATATAGGTATAATGTATTTTAAACTATTTTTTGGCTTCCCCCCCACCATTAATTTTTTTTTTAAATATACAGAACATTTTCAAAAATAAACTAAATGTATGGGAAAAAAGTATTTTGAAACACGTACTGTATTTTTTTCGTACTTGCGTTTTTAAAATTTTTTTATTAACCTTGTTTATGTTTTTACTCTTCAGCAAAGGTATTTTTCTTCTTTCTTTTCTTTCTTTCTTTCTTTTTCTTTTGAAAAGATATCAAGCGCAGAAAAATAAAGAAAATTTTAGAAATTCTGAATATATTTTTTATATTTTGTATCCCGAAAGAAAAAAGTTCTTAATCAAAACCAAAATGCAATTTCTGATAGACTTAACAAGTTACAGAATGGCTGATTTTAGCAAAGTGCATTCAAATTACAAATGATTGTGTGTAAAATTGGTTATTGAAACGAAATAAGTTTTAATGTTTAAAATTTCAGACAGGAGTCTGTTTCGAAGTAGAGGTTCTCGGCACTGGAGGCTTTCGTTTTAATGGTACACCTTTGTTTCGTAAAAATATACTTGGAACAACTCTTTTCTTCAACGTACATAGACTGATATGTCTTTCAAAATCAGAGTCCTAGAATTGTTTTGCGCAGAGCATCAAAAATTTTGATGGCAGAGTGAAGTTTTCTCTAGGTATCATCTTGCACCATTTTTTTTCCAGTTTTTCATGTGGAAATCTACATATAATGAAAATGTAAAACACTTTTTAAAATGATTTTTAAAGTATGTGACTCAAAGAGGAAACGAGTCGAATATGGCTACAAAGAAAGTTGTTTGAACTATATAAATTTTGTTTAGTTTTTCAGCCTTGAAAATTATCTAGTTAGTAGTGTCCTATTTTACAATTTTTATGAATAAAGTGAATGGAATTCTTTCCTTCTTATTTAAAAAAAAATGAATGTAAATTTATGAATTATTGCGGCTGCGGGCTGAGTAAAATTTATTATATTTCCAAAATCATGCACTTGATATTTTGCATTCGATTCTATAGCACACTTGTTTTTCTTGGGAAAAAGTTTTATGAAATGTATGTGTCTGAAATATGTACGGAAATCCTGAAAAAATGCTTTTTTATGACTTTCGTTAAATTAAAGAATTGTTTTAGTAAAAAATGTTTTTTATTCTTAACTTAAAAAGTCATTTTTTTTGTTTTCCTCTTAAAAGTTACTTTTATTATAATCATATATTTTTTTTAAATGTAACAATTAAAAACAGTTTCATACCTGTGAAACGAAAATCCTCTCTTTTTCTTCCTTTTTCATTGCAATTATGCGCATTTATGTTGCATAGAAATGCATAGTAACAATAAAGTTTTAAAATCTGAAAAAAAAAAACCCCCTTTCTGCATGAAACGATTTTGATTTAGGGCTCCCGATTTGTGACAAAAGGTCACGCTGGTGGCTTGTGTATACAATACTTGAAGTACTTGCAGAACAATTATGGTCGGCAAGCATCCTGCTTTTGGGGGCTCTGGGGGGGGGTGTTTTCACCCCTAACACCCTTTAGACTCTTCGCTGCGCCACTGCCCCCCTCCCGTCCCTAAGAAAGTCTCCAAATGACGAACCTATACAAAGATCGCTTGTCATTTTTTACTTTCTTTAAAATAGATGAAAATATCTTTTGACGTTTTAACGCCCTTCTAGTGATTTACGGGTGGGACCCAAAAATAACCGGATTTTTGTTCTAAAATATTTATACATTAGTTTATTCACAAAATTTCTTTAGTCTCCTTCAAAGTGTTCACCCTTAGATGCAATATACACTTGTTAATTCTTTTTTTCCGCGGTTAGAAGCTCCCCTGGAACTCTCTAACTTTGACCATGTCCAGTGTCCGTTGCGAAGTAGTTTTTACAGCCTCTACATCATCAAAACGCTTCACTTTAAGAATTTTTTTTCATCCTCGGGAACAGAAAAAGATCACAGGGGGCTAGTTCTGGCAAATACGGGGGTCAAGGAAGGACTAGCCACCCCTGAGAGGCCAAGTAGCGGTTAATAGTGAAGACTGTGTTTACGGGAGCGTTATCATGGTGAAGGAACAGGGTTGGCCGAATTGGACCCAATGGGTTTTTTTGAAAAAACCCATTTAAAAAAACCCATTATTTAGCCCACTTTTGGGTTTTTAAAAATTTTCTGAGAAGTTTTTTAAAAAATTAATATACTTTCACAGTTAAAACTTTTTTATTTGTTCTTCACCACAGACAATGAACATAAAAAATGAATTTTGAACTATAATAGTATTTCTTAACTCTTAACGGCATGAAAGAAATACTTCAAAGATTTTAAATAAATGTATTTAACTTTTTTCTTAAACTGGTCAATAAATAACTCAAATTATCTTGACCAAGTCCTGTCACGTCTGATTTTCTCAATATTTGTAGATTGTACAGAGGAAATTAATCTAGTTAAAAAGGCTTTCATGTGAATTATTTTCTGCTAACCAATGCGTCACAAATCTCGAATAAACACGAGGTATATTTTTTAGAAATAAACAGATTTTTCAAATGGTCGATAAAAAACAGAACAGGTACAGTATTTTCATTATCTTACGAAAAAGTAATATTTCTTACTCTGTAGACAGACATAGAAAAACAGGCAACATAAAATTCAAAGAAATGTCTTGATTAAGCTGGAATTCAGTAAAAAGGGATTTAAACTACTTGAGGTTCTACAGTAGTTTTGCATAACAAAATGAAATACAATAAAGTAAAATGCAAAAAAAAAAAAAAAAAAATGTAATTAAAAACGAACAATAGATTTTATCACTCGAGAAGTGACTTTGCCTTAACTGTTGGTAATAATGAAAATTAAAAAATCTGAACCTTCACCATTCTTGGGTTTTTTCGTCTTTTATACTTTTCTTCAGAAAACGCTGAATTTCAACTAGTTTTCCAGCTTTTTTTTACCTGAAGACAATTTTTGCACTTTGTCCCTATACTTACACTACAATATGCTAAAAGTACCCCACATTTTCCCTAAAAAAGACAAAAAAAATCCACATTTCTTTTAAAAAACCCAACTTTAGTTGGGTTTTTTTTGGGTTTTATTTAAAAAAACCCAAAAAAAACCCTGGGTCCATGGGCTTTTTTAAGAAAACCCGGGTTTTTGCCAACTCTGTGAAGGAACCATTCTTCCGATCGCCCACGCGAGCTCCAACTCACTTCTGTTTCTTTTAAAGTTTTGTCAATCGTAAAATGACAACTCTCGTTGATTTTTTGGCGGGTTTTTTCAACGTTTTCATCATTTCGAGACGTTGAAGGGCACTCAGAGCGAGCATGATCTTCAACATTCATGCTACCCACATTTAAAGTGCCCAAACCACTCGAAAACTTGTGTACGGATCATAGCATCGTTCATGAAAGCTTGTTGAAGCATTTGATAAGCTAATCCGTTGCCGACTTTTCAAGCAGGAGAAGCAAAATTTCAAGTTTAATTTGTTCTTTTAAATCTGCCATGATGAGTTCGCAGGCGGAAAGCAACAACACCTGAGAAAACCAACGCTACAATCAGACGTTATCAACTAAACTGACGCCACTTGCACAGCTGGTTTGTGAAGGTCTCTACTTGAGCCATCTAGCTGGAGAACACTCTACTACATCTAGGATTGGCATCGTACCATTAGTCTGGTTTCCTTTGGCCCCCCCCCTCGTATATTTGTGCCTAATATTTTAATTTCCGAATTGCATTCGTCAGATGTTGAATAGCCAAACTTTTAGAATTTGTTTAGCTATGTCCCCTTCCCGCCCCCCCCCCACTCCCAACCTTTTTTTATTGTGAAAGAACAGTAAAACCTCGATTATTCAGCCCCTGTTGATGTGTAAATTCAGATAAACTGTAATAAATTTTGTATACTGTTTTAAAAATGGATATCCTCTTGGGTGGTTTGAAAAAATCCGATTTTTGTATTTGTCACGTTACTCTCTAAAGTTGCAATGTGGTACCCTCAATTGGGGGGAAAAATTAAAAAATAAATTCTAAGCTGAAAATTTGAAAAAAATTGTTTAAAATTGAAATTTTCTGAAAATAATAAAATTAGTTTTTGTATTTTTTCATAACGCAACAGCCTTAAATTGTCAGTATGTAGCGTAGTTTGAACCGAAAAAATACTTTGTAGCTTTTAAATAAGATCTTTACTTCGCGCGTATGCCTTAAATTTGGTTTCAAATTTCAGGAGATTTTAGCCCAATTTAAGGCCTACGCCCAAACAAAAGATCTTAACAAGGGCGCCCATATGCAAAATTGTAAGGGGAGGGGGGGGGGGAGGCTCAGATATTTTCCCCGTAGTTTAGCAGGGCATTTTCCCCATAGAAACCGATTTTAGTGCAGATTAGAGCTATTAAAGTTTGACATTTTTAATAACTTATTCATTAATGGGTGGAGAAGAAATGTTTTTACATTTTTGCAAAGAAAAAAACACTAAGAGCAAGGAAGTTCTAATTTGTAGGGTGGGAAAGGGGGGGGGGGGCTTGGACCCCCACTTGCCTCCCCCCCACATGGGTGCCCTTGAATCTTGCGTAAAAGCTATAAATTTTTTTTTTTTTTAGGCTCAAATTACGCTAGAAACTTACAATTTATGGCTGTTGCCTTACAATAATATAAAAAAAAAACTAATTTTATTATTTCTTGAAAAATTCAATTTTTAGCATATTTTTTCAAACTTTCAGCCTTATGCGCGAACTGAAGATGTCAACTTTGAATTTTTCTTTTATTTTTCCCCAAATGAGGGTACTAAACTCAGGGGTGCCCACCACCCCTAAGAACAAGGGCGCACCCCTCTAAATATCTCGGAGACCCCTCCCCTAAAAGCAACAGCAACCCTAAAAATTAGAAAACTACCCATCAAAACACACCTCTAAGAATTTTAATGGCACAGTCTGTGCCATGACCCCTCCCCCAGGTGGGCATCCCTGCTAAACTACAACTTTTGAGAGATAACGCGATTCCGAAATAAAAAAACGAGCTGATTTGTGCATCACATGACTTCCTTTTACTCCAATTTAATGTCATTTTCTCATTATTGGCAGTTTTAATGTGATTCAATGGTTTACTCTCTAAATATCACCAACAGTGGCCAAATTGAAAGCAGATTTTTCAAAAAATTTTTTTAAAAAAATCGCCAAATTTGTCGCCAAGTTGGCGACAAAACTTGGCGACCAAAAGACTAGCGATGTATCGCCAAGTGTCCGCCAAATTATAACACCACTTTAGTTTACAGCGTAATCAACAATGATTTCCCCCCAAGATGAGGCAAAAGACCCCTTTAGAAACATCCGAATGCAACCAAAAGGGGAGGTGCACAACTAGACCCCACTAGGAGTCTACGTACCGAATTTCAACTTTCTAGGACATTCCGTTCTTGAGTTATGCGGCATACATACGCACATACGTACATACAGACGTCACGAGAAAACTTGTTGTAATTAACTCGAGGATCGTCAAAATAAATATTTCGGGTGTCTGTACGTTCCTAGGCACATACCCACATGTGGTCAGGTTGAAAAAAAAACTCAACATTCATTCGGGGGGTGAGCAAAATGGAAATGAAGGCCGATTTTTGGGTGAAATTTTTTTCGCGAATACAATACTTCCTTTTTTGTAAAAGGAAGTAAAAATTGATTTTTTCGAACCACCCTAACATCCACACAGAGTTATTTTAATGTCCTTTGCAATCTCTGCCCCCCTCGGAAGTTTTTGAAATGACGGGGCTGACTGTTCAGCATTTCTCACTAGGTACTCAATTCATTTTCCAGATTAATTGATTCGCTTTCACCGTGTTCTGATCAATGCAACCACGCAGCTGCTGTTCCTTCTTATGCTTGTAGTTTTTTTTCCCCTCTATCTTTCTTTCCCCCTTCGAACTTGCTTTGCTGTAAACTTCTGATTGCCTCTATGCACCTCATCCTTCCATCTCTCTCTCGCTGCCTTTTTTTTTTTTTATGAAGAAAAGAAAATCTACTTGTCGACTTTTTTTTCTTTCTTTTTTACATCCGTTTTTTCTTTCTCTTCTAGAATGCCATTCGTTTTGAGGCCCAGTTGAGGTTCTTTTCCGGAATCTTCAGATAGTGATATTTGAGGGACAACCCCGTTCATGATAAAATGAATTGAAGGTTACATTTCGAATGACTGATCTTGATCAAAGAATTATGAACTACAGTCGACGCTCATTATAATTTAACAGGGGTGATTGTGTTCCGGTATTTTCCCGAATTTCCGGTATTTTCGGAAGTATTTCCGGTGTTTTTATGTCCGAAAATACCGGAATTATTTATTTTTTTTGTTATGCTTTTATCTCCCTACCTCCGCAATTTTTTTTTTTTTTAAATTATATAATACTCATCAAATATACCTGCAAGAACCTTAAGATGGACACCTATCCCTTAAGATGGACAAATGTCAAGATAATTTGTATAACACCAACTCGTAACTTTGTAATCCATTAAAAATTTAACCAAATGTACACACAATATTTTGACTCTGACTATTGAACTATTTAATACTATGGCATAGGTGCACTTAAGTAATAAGGGCCGAAGATTACACCCCCCCCCCCCCCCCCCGGTTCTCGCTTCGAAACTTTCAGGTATTTTTTGATGAACTCACAATTACCCCTGATTATATAACCACCACACATAAAGACCATTCCATTATAACGACCAGTGGTAAAAGCCCGAACTTTGTCCCTATGAACGTAATGTTAATTTGCTTTCGGTATAACGACTGTTCTGTATCTTCTAATCTAATACAACGACCGAATTCAGCGGACACTATTTCCGGTGCTTTTTTTCCAATAAAGCAAATTTGTAACTTGAAATGACCTTGATTATTGTTTACGGACAGCTGCATGTAGTCTTCGGTGTTCAATCAAGCTTTGAGAGGGGGTAGGAGTGGAGGGGGGTTACTACTCAAAACAGCACAGAAAAAAATAAAGGGGGAATAAAGCGAAATTTCTGGATTCCGAAGGAAAAGGGGTTGACACATTTTATGTTAGTTTGGTGTTTGATTTAAAGAAAAAAAAAACACTACTTTTTATCTATAAATAAAATGGAAAAGTGTGTTTTGCAAAAATCACGTGCGCTAAAAAAAGGCGAACAAGTCTTTCTGATTTTATCTTCAGAAAATAAATGGTTTTTAAGTATGATTTTTAAGTATTTAATCAGTTTTCCCATATTTTCTTGTTTAAAATCTGTCATAATATTTTTCACCCATTATTTTTTTAAAAATCTCTGTGATAAAAAATACTTTAGGCATTTAACTGGAATCTTTGAAAAAGTACCAACTTTATTGGAGCAACGTAACATGCATGATGCATGTATATATGTTTTTTAACTTCTACCTCTTATAACGACCACTCATTATAAAGACCTTTTCCTCTGGGACGGAGATGGTCGTTATATCGAGCGTCGACTGTATACAGTAGACCCTCGTTTTACGCAGGTTTGTTTTACGCGTTTCGATTATACGCGGTTTAAGATTTGACACCTTTATTTTATTCTACGCGGATGAGTTTCGGTTTTACGCGGATGCGGCAAATGCAAACAGATAAAATTTTCCCCTCTTTCAAAATCCAAACTCCTCAAGATTGCAGATGACGCGTAATCAACTGCATTTTGACGTGCTAAGAATCGAGCTTTGACCACTGGAGACATTTTATGCGATTGGTTTTAGAGCTTTTTCTAGAAGTGAAGTTATTAAACTCGCACAGCTCACTGGGAAGAAGAGCTTTTAGGAGTGACAAAGGAGGCCAAAACCAACGAGGATACCGACGTCGGTGACGCACAACCAAAAACGTTCCCATTGAAAGTTTTGAGCCATTCCTAGACGATAGAAGTGATCTTTCTGATTTGTTAGTGAAGGAAGATTCTATCATGGAAATGACGCTAGTGATCATGGATGCGTTAATGCTCTGCGAAGAATGACAGAGAAAAATACTTAATGACTGCCGAAAGACTATCATAGGCACTTCCTCTTTATAAACAGGACACGAAATTAATGTATGTTTTCTTCATGCATGTTGTGTATTCGATATAAGTGCACATGCAACCTGTACAGTAAGCTAGAATGAAGTATTTTGTTATCTACGGAACCAAACCCCTTTTTACTTCCTTTTACGAAAAAGGAAGTATTGTGTTCGCGAAAAAATTTTCACTTAAAAATCGACCTTAATTTCCATTTTACTCACCTCTGAATGAATGCTGAGTTTTTTTTTTTTTTCCGACTCGACCACACGTGGATAAGTGCCTAAGAACGTATAGACACGCGAAACATCCATTTTGACGATTCCCGAGTTAGTTACAACGAGTTTCTTCGTGACGTCCATATGTATGTATGTATGTCGCATAACTCAAGAGCGGTACGTCCTAGAAAGTTGAAATTTGGTACGTAGACTCCTAGTGGCGTCTAGTTGTGCACCTCCCATTTTAGTTGCATTCGGGTGTTTCTAAAGGATTTTTTTGCTCCTTTTTGGGGGGGAAATCATCGTTAATTTCGATGTAAACTCAAGTGGTGTTATAATTTGGCAGACACTTTGCGATATATCGCCAATCTTTTAGTCGCCAAGTTTTGTCGCCAACTTGGCGACAGATTTGGCGATTTTTTTTTATTTTTAAATTTGATTTCAATTTGGCCATTATTGGTGATATTTAGAGAGTTAACCGTTGAATCATATTAAAATTGCCGGCATTTCCGGCAATTTTAATATGATTCCACGGAAATACGCGGCATTTCCGTGGAACGTAACCCCCGCGTAAAACGAGGGTCTACTGTATTTCTTTTATCAAACCATATTGGGGTTGCTTCTTACTGCTATATATCGTCGCCTCAGAGCAACAGTGGGATATCATAGAGTTATTTATGGTATTAGATTTCTTAGTGTTGGTCTGAGGCGACGATAAATCCTATTGGGATTGTTTCCTTCAGTCAAACGGTACTACTTTTAGTCACTGAAATTGATAGAATACGCAAAAACAACAACATGGAGCGAGAAAAAACCTTTCATTTTTCCCAGAGCTTCGTTTTTAATTAATTTTTTTAAATGTCCGATTTTGAAGACAAGGCGTGGTCTTTATGACGTTGCAAATGATTCATTTTGGCGCATCTCCACTACCGCATTTCCACGTTATGATAATCAAGAAGCCAGGGGTGCCCTAACCCCATAAGGGCAACAGCGCACCCCCCGTCAATATCGCGAAGATCCCCTTAAGCAAGAGCCCCCCCCCCCTTAACAATTTTACTGGCTCTGGGGGTGTTTTCATCCCCCAAACCCCCTTTGCTGCGCCACTGAATGTCAATTGAATCAAACGCTTTTAATGGACGGCATTTCTTTGCAGAAGGCATCGAAAAACTTGTGCCACGCCTCGACAAATGCTTAAAAAACAGAGTTGGTTACGTTAAAAAGTAGATTTTGGATGGAACTTTAAGATAGCAATAAAGTTATTGTAAAATTTCCATCTTTTTTTTGTTTTCTTGAGCAGTGCAACTAACTTTCTGACTCACCCTCGTAGTAACCTACAGTGATCCAAACGAAACTTACCGTAAATAAGGCCAGTTAGTTTTGACATCACTCTTCTGCAATAACTTTTATTACTTGGTTTCTGTTTCTTTTGCCTGGTAATTAGAAACTTCTTGTTGATAACTTCATCGTCAGCAGAAACATTAACTGATGATAAAGTCACGATTCAGCAAATCTTTACTATGCTACATCAATGAGTGGATGACTTTATTGGTGAAAACGACCTTATATTGCACGTTCACCTTAAATATATATTAATACCATAAACACTTCCGGCACCCCTCGTCTCGTCTTACGGCACCCAGTTTGAGAACCCCTGGTATAAGCGGCGGCCCCTGTATTCGAAAGTTCTCTTTCATGTGTTGACGTCGCACAGTGTTTCGATTAGTACAAGCTAGGTGGACAAAAGTCAAGTTCACAATTCTAAACTTTGGTGTTGGGATGATGAAAACAATAAATCAAAACATGATGCTTAGTTATTTGTTATGTCTAACTCCCTTCCGTCACGTGAGTAATAAGGTGCAAAGGTACGTATCCGTTTGTAAAAGAATAAATCAGTTGAGTTCTAGACTTCATTTCATCACACAAAATTGAAGTGTTTCTGATTTCATATGATTTTTATTGTTCAAGATGGTTGTTATTTGTACTAGGAAGTGCATTCCCCCCCTAATTTAATTAATCTATCTGATAGTTAAGCAATGTTATTTTTTTTTTTTTAATACGATGAACGAAGGATTTTTGGCCAGTTTCAAAACTTTCAAGTGATGGGAATGACTTGTACCCATTTATACCCGAACTAAATGTTTTGTATATAGTATCTACAGCTTTCCCATGATTAATAAGACGTGTTATAGTCAGCACAGTCGAGTACAACATATATATTTTTTTTACCTAAAGTTTTGGGTGCTTCAATACTTCTTCAAAAAAATCCCTACTCGAAAGAAAGTACTCTAGCGGAAAAAATATGTTGTACTTGAGTATGCTGACTATAATACTCCTTATTAATAATGGAAAAAGTGCAGCTATTATATACAGAAAATTTAGCCGGGTACAAAAGGTTAAAATCGTAACCATTACTTGAAAGGTTTTAAACGAGCAAACACTCCTTCGTTTACCTTTATAATTTTTTTAATACTGTTTAATCATCAGATGTAAAGAGTAATTAAATTAGGGGAAAAAAAGCACTTACTAGTATAAATACTATCCATCTTGAACACTTAAATCATGTGAATTTAGGAACACTTTAATTTTGTGTGAAGAAATGATGAATTCTGAACTTGACTTTTGTCCACCTAGCGTGTATTAATCGAAACATTGTGCGTCGGTCAATTTATTAATACAAACGATGGCTATGTTCAAGAAGTGTGACGTCATCTGATGTGCATGCGGGGAATAAATCATTTGTTATCTGTGCATAACAATCTCTTCCAAAAGTCGTCTCTCCTATTATATCACCACTTTCCCCTCCGTTGATTTTATTCTTCGCAAACGATTCTATAACCCAGTGCCGACGCTTTGCCTGTGACCGTAATGTAGGTCATGAGTGTATGGCCTCAGGGGGGGAAAGTGTTTAGTTGGTTACACGCGCAGCTTCGCATCCTGTTGGGTCAAGGGAATGGCTTGGAGGGGAAATCAATTGGCTTTATTATTTTTTTTCCCCGCTTCTTTCCGGTATTTTCTAGAAGTTCTATTCGAAAAATTAAAAAAAAAAAAAAAAAAAAAAAACGAGCTGATGTGTGCATCACATGACTTCCTTTTACTCCAGTTTAATGTCATTTTCTCATTATTGGCAGTTTTAATGTTATTCCATAGTTTACTCTCTACCTATCACCAACAGTGGACAAATTGAAACCAGATTTAAAAAAAAAAATTAAAATTTTTAAAAATCGCCAAATTTGTCGCCTAATTGGCGACAAATTTGGCGACCAAAAGACTGGCGATATATCGCCAAGTGTCCGCCAAATTATAACACCACTTCAGTTTACATCGAAATTGACAATGATTTCCCCCCAAAAAGGGGCAAAAGACCCCTTTTGGAGCTTCCGAATGCAACCAAAAAGGAGGTGCACAACTAGAGCCCACTAGGAGTCTAAGTACCAAATTTAAACTTTCTAGGACATTCCGTTCTTGAGTTATGCGACACACATACGCACATACATACGTACATACAGACGTCAAGAGAAAAGTCATTGTAATTAACTCGGGGATCGTCAAAATGGATATTTCGGGTGTCTGTACGTTCCTAGGCACATATCCACGTGTGGTCGGGTTGAAAAATAAACTCAACATTCATTCGGGGGTGAGCAAAATGGAAATTAAGGCCGATTTTTGAGTGAAATTTTTTTCGCGAATACAATACTTCCTTTTTTGTAAAAGGAAGTCAAAAGTATCTGCCGTGAGGAGAAAAGCAGGGCCGTGGAGTCGGAGTCGGACTGATTTTGGGGTAAAGGAGTCGGAGTCGGGGGGTTCGAAAACATGCCGACTCCGACTGCGGGTTTTTTTATTTCTTTAGTTTTCACTGACTCTCCTTGCATTTTTTAAAACTCTGACTATCTATTAATTTGATTACATGCTACTAACAAGAAAATGCTAGTCATTGTGGCAACCAGCTACTTGATTGTTTATCGAGCTTTTTGTAACAGCTACCAACGCCGTCTCCTAGTTTGCTTACTTTTTAACTTTATTAAAGGGATAACAACTGTTAGCAAACAGTTTTGTTGCCCAACATTTTCTAAGTAATCACTTCCAAATAAAAATAACAAAATCTTTATTATTTTTTTTTACCTCGATCTCAGTTATAAAATAGTAAAAGGAATGTATGTATCTCTTGAGCAAGTCGGGAAACTTCTGAGGGTGCTTGGTCAATTCAAAAAAGTACTGGCACAAAAGCGCCAATCCAAAGGATTTAATAAAATATAAATGTTTTTATTGAGCAATCACATTGCTTATTGTTCTTATTTGACTGTTTTTGGCGTCCTATCATTTTATTTTCCCCCCGCCTCCCTCTGCAGCACCACCGTCGACCGGCCTCACGATGCAGCTCCTCTAGCGAAAACCGTCTCCAGGTTGCATTCATATCCTACACATACACACAGCCACACACACCCACACACACATACCCACACATTTATGCCTGTACAGTGACACAAACACACATGCCTACATTCACACACACACTCGTGATTGCGAAAAACATAATTTGAATTCCAGATGTCAAAATTCAAATTATTATTATTATTTTTTTTTTGTCTGTTTTGTTAGGAAATATTGGGTTGTTATCCAAACGACGTATCCATATTGTCCGAAGCAGAAAAACAATTTTATTGGAATCTGCAACTTTGAAGAGCGAGGGGGTCAACCAATGAACAGTGTTTCTGATGCAGAAAGCGATAATGAAACTCCCATTAAAGTTGTTACTTTTTCTACAGCTTTACATGACCTGGAAACTGTAAAAACAAATCTCATGCAATAGGCTGTAAATGATACACAGTATTTCCTACTCTCCATAAAGTCGAAAGAGAGTCAGTCAAGTATCAAAGAAGTAGGGAAGTTTTCGATTTTTCAATTTTATTTTTATATGATAGAGTAACATGTATGAACATCATAGGTGAAAAATTTTTTGCATACGATAAGTAGTTTTTTTTTAAATTAATTTTTAAAGTTCAAGCGCTTGTGACGTCAAATGGCACAGGAAGTGACGTCATGCGCTCTTCCGCCGAGGGAGAAGCCGAAGGACGTGCAGTTGGCTTCGAAGACGAAACGTAAGGCTTACCTCCTCGCATTTAACTCCTCGCGTTTCTGGAACATTAAACCTCTCATCCTCTCGGAAATATTCGAATACCATCATTGATGTTACTTGAGGAAGATTATTAGATTGTGCTTTAACGAATCCGGCCTCCATAGTGTGTTCAAAATGATTATTGAATTTCGAAAAAATAAAAATATCAGCGCGCTCAAAATGTCCCTAGCGAAAACAAGTCTGCGAAGTCTGCCCATGAGTGCCCTGTGACGTAAGCTCGTGACGTTTCAGAAGAGCGCGCTTTTGCGCGTGGATTTTTAAAAATTCATTAAAAATCTATCACGGTGTTTTAAAATTCGGCGATGGTGAATTTTTTAGTTTTGAGGGTCAATTAACAGTATCCAATAGTCAAAATATGAATATTTAATAGGTTGCAACTTCCCTATTGTCAAAATCTATTACTCAGTACTTTAAAATTTCGAATTAACTAGTGTGTAATAATTGGTAGAATGCTGAACAAAAAGTGTACACTTTCTTCTTTTGGATTTTTTTTGCGCAGTTGCTTATTAGGGATTATGGATGTTGCAAATTATGTTAATTAGTTCAGATGGCGCTGTTACGCAGCTATATAAGAAAGCTTGCTTCGTCTTTTTTTTGGTTGTTCTTGTTGTTGTAGTTCTGTTGTTGTCCAGATAAGTGTTTTGGTTAAATAAAATATGGTTAAACCGATAAGTGTCTGGTTTCTTGGAGATAGAACTGCATCGTAAAGTGATCGACAATAATGGATAAAGGAAGTGCAAATTTTTTTCACACCCCGATATTACGAATAACCCCGATTTAACGTATAAAAGTCTGGGTCCCGACGAGTTCGTTAAATCGGGATCCGACTGTATATATATTGTGTGAGTGGAGGAGGGGAGGGGTGGCATCACAAATAACCGCCCTGAGTGAAACCCGTGCTTAGAACGGCTCTGATCATAGCTTATCTTTAGCAGTTACACATAAATGTCCTTAACATCATAAGTATCTTTAACAGTACAGTAGACCCTCGTTATACGCGGGGGTTACGTTCCACGGAAATGCCGCGTAAATTGAGACCTAATAGTAGTATTAAAATAGGGGTCAGGTTCCGTAGATAACAAAATACTTCATTCTAGCTTATTGTATAATAAGTTGAATGTATACTTATATCGATTCTTATACACAACATGCATAAAGAAAACATACATTAATTTCGTGTTCTGTTTATAAAGAGGAGCTGGCTGTGATAGTCTTTCGGCAGTCATTTAGAATTTTTCTCTGTCATTCTTTGCAGAGCATTAACGCATCCACGATCACTTGCGTCATTTCCATGATAGAATCCGTCATTTCCATGATAGAATCTTCCTTCACTAACAAATCAGAAAGATCACTTCTATAGTCTAGAAATGGCTCAAAACTTTCAATGGGAACGTTTTTGGTAGTGCGTCACCGGCGTCGGTATCCTCGTCGGTTTTGGTCTCCTTTGTCACTCCTAAAAGTTCTTCTTCCCAGTGAGCTGTGCGAGTTTAATAACTTTACTTCTAAAGAAAGCTCTGGAACCAATCGCATAAAAGGTCTCCAGTGGCCCAAGCTCGATGATTAGCTCGCCAAAATGCAATTGATGACGCGTAATCTGCAATCTAGGAGTTTTGATTTTGAAAGAGGGGAAAATTTTATCTGTTTGCATTTGCCGCATCCGCGTAAAACCGAAACTCATCCGCGTACAATAAAATAAAGGTGTCAAATCTTAAATCGCGTGTAATCGAAACCGCGTAAAATAAACCCGCGTAAAACGAGGGTCTGCTGTAATTACATTCTCAATTATAAGTATCATCCAAGCCTTTTCAGCGTTCTTTCGTTTGATAACAACTTTTAGTGTGGACTATTAAATGTTCGTGCCCAGATCTCATTTTACTGCAGAATTTTGAGAATACTCTGGGGTTTGGTGCATTGCTTTTGATGTTTAGTTGATTAGTTTTATCGATTGAAACATATCAAACGAGGAAAGGACTTCTCTGTAAGTGTCGCAGAGCGAGTAAAAAAAAACTTTTTTTTTTGTTGAGTAAAAAAAAAAAAGGTAATTGACAACGATACAACGAGGGAATTTTATTTTTACTCATTGTGTACTTTATTGGCAGTAGCTATAGTAGTTTTATTCTTTAGTTACCTTTTTTGCTTAATAGATGGCGCCACTAAGTTTTAAAAAGTCTTCTAAAGCAGCGGACCGGTCCGCAGAGAATTTGGCTCATCCACTTTGAAAACTTTCACTACTCAAAACAAGAGAATACCACAATAATAATATCCTGTAAGATATGTTTTGCGTGAACTTTGCAATTAATTTTCACATTATTTTTTTTATATTTTAGCAGTATTTATTATGGACGACTTATTTATGTGAATGAATAAATATTACATTAGTAATTAATATCTTATTCCTAATATTTTTTAATTTTTTGTAAAAGTTCTTTAACATCAATTTTTATATTTATTGATATTTTGTAAAAAAGAAAAAAAAAAGCCCTCAACTGCTCGCATTTTTTTGCTTTTTAAAGTTTAACAGTCCCTGAATCCCCCCCCCCAAAAAACCCTTACCGGTCCTTTACCCCCTTACCGGTACCCTTCTCCCCCCTATGCACGTCCCTGGCTGTTATACAGTAGGATTTAGGAATAAAAATTCAGTCCTACTAGCACGGTTTGAGCTTCATAAGCTTTTACTCAAAAAATCCACTTACGGTTTTGTCCCGAAATGATGTACCACACTCTTTTTGACGTTTTTGACGACCTTTTTCTCGCTTTGTCGCATTTCACCTCCCCCCTCCCCCTTGTCACATGCAAGGACAGGCACAAGGGAGGGGCTATGGGGGCGATCGCCCCTCCCTTGTGGGCATTTTAATCTAGTAAAACTAAATTAGAGAGATTTTGCGAAGGAGGTCTCTCCAAACCTATTCCTTTCCTTTACCGTTGAAAGAGGTATTCTAAAATTGCTTTTTTGAACTTCAAATCAGAAAAATTTCCGGTTCAGGGTCCTTCAATCCCTTGTATCCGCCCTTGCCTGACCCAGCTCTCGTGACTCGAAAAGAAATCATTTATGGCTGATTTACCATTAAAAAAAAGAAAGAAAAAGAAAACCAGCCGCAATTAAACATTAAAATAATACAAAATGATAAGAAAGAAGTGTGTCAAATTTCAAACCATCAACAGCAAATACTTTAAAAGGTGTCGTTTAATCTTTGAAACACATGTCACGCTATTTATCATAAACGTATTCGTATTTCAAAAATGCATGATGTCACAGTTCATATCACCCCTTTCCCCGTCACTAACTCCTAGATTACAAGACACCCCTCCATATACAGACTTGTGGATAGCGATATACTGGAAGAATTTTAGCTTCCTATTTCAACGGAAAGAGGGTGCTCAACCCCCTCCCCCAAACTTCGTACGTATGGGGAGGGGGTCAAAAAAATACACCGAACTAAAAAAAACAATGCTATATATTATAATTAGTGATGTGCCGGATCGTTAAAAAAGTAGATCCGCGGATCTGGATCCGGATCCGGATCATTAGTGTCAAAATCCGCGGATACGGATACAGATCTCAAAATGTTTTTGCTCAATTGAACTATCCAAGTGTAAAATTTATTACGGAAGGTATTCCCGTCACTATAATAACACTGTTTCTTCAAAAAAAGTAACCTGCGGCGAAAACATAATAAAGACTATGATTTACTCTTTGAAGAAATCTCCGTAAAAATGGATGGACAGTTGGAAGGATCGGGTCAGCGCAGCATTAATGCTTAAATAGAATGTGAAAAATTATTTCTTTCTTGCTCGGTAGATATAGGATACAAGAGAAAGAATGTAAAGCTGCTACTGGATAGGCTAGAAATAATTTTTCGCATTTTATTTGAGCATAAATGCAGCGCTGACCCATTCCACCCAAATTACTCCGACCGACGAAATAACCTTTACAAACTGTAAATAGAGACTTTTGTCTCACTTTTTTTGAAGGTTGCCGGGAAAAACCAAAATGAAGAATAACAGAAACCCCACATCAATAACAAAAACTAATATTAAGTTAAAAATTAAAAAAAAAATATGTCTCAGAGGGCCGTTGGCTTCTGAAATGATACCTCATAATTTAAATAGGGAATAAAACCTAATTTAAACGGAATTTAAGAGTCTTTTATTCAAATATTTAAATATTTTTAGAATCGAAAAGATCCGTTTAAGATCCGTCAAAAAAGTAACGGATACGGATACGGATCTTTATTTTTCCTCGGATATCCGCGGATACGGATACGGATATCCGGAACATCACTAATTATAAAATACTGTTACAAATCCTGTAAATAGTAATTATTGTAGGAACGTAACCTGTAAATAGTTTCCCGTAATGAATATACAACCCCTTTTCATATGGCTAAAGTATACGATCCCTATTTCCTTTTTGTTCATTGATAAAATTTGATAACGGTCTACTATTTTCGAGAAGTGTTTGGAATCTTGTGGAATATTTGAGAGATTTCTTTCGATGTTTATAAAAGCGTCCCGCATGATAAAAAGTTTAGTTTCGATTGAGAATTCGAACTGAGAGTGTGTATTAGCTCTGTTTATAGCGAGGCATTTCGCTGTGTTGTTTTCGTATTTGGATGTAAATACGTGTGTAAACGTTGAGTTTACGGTGTTGTGTGATAATTGCTTAATTGCTGATGAATAATTTAGCAGTTGTTGACGATCTTTCCTGTACATAGTGTAAATAAATTTCCTGTGTTTTTATCAAGAACTGTGTTTTCATTTCAAGAAAGTGGAAGTCGCACCGAATCCGTAACAATACACTAGTAATATGCATATACATGGCAATAAAATAATATTTTACAAAAAAAGAAAAAAAAAAAAAACAGCTGGGGAAATTAAATGTTTCTAAATTTGTGGGATTTTCTATGCTGCGGCTAATGTTAAATGGAGGGGTCATTGAGCACCGTCTTAAAATTGGAGTAAGAAGCTAAAACTTTTACAGCATAATACTATTAGTAACTCTAAAAAAAAATAGGGGGTGTCCTGAACTCTAGCTGAAAAAAAGTTTTTTTGCACCCCTCTTCCCCCCTCCTAAAAGCGTGTCGTCTTTTGTAGACACTCCCTACTTCCAAGACCACTTGTTTATCGAATTTTACTTCAAACGCGTCTTTTTACTTCCTTTTACAAAAAAGGAAGTATTGTATTCGCAAAAAAATTTTCACTCAAAAATCGGCCTTCATTTCCATTTTGCTCGCCCCCCGAATGCATGTTGAGATTTTTTTTTGACTCGACCACACGTGGAGACATGCCTAGGAACGTACAGACACCCGAAATATCCATTTTGACGATCCCCGAGTTAATAGGGAAGTTGCAACCTATTAAATGTTCATATTTTGGCTATTGGATATTGTTAATAGACCCTCAAAACTAAAAAAATTCCCCATCGCCGAATTTTAAAACACCGTGGTTGATTTTTAATGATTTTTTAAAAATCCACGCGCAAAAGTGCGCGCTTATGAAACGTCACGAGCCTACGTCACAGGGCGCGAAATGGGCAGCCTTCCGCCGAAGATCCCTTGTTTTCGCTAGGAACATTTTGAGCGCGCTGATATTTTTATTTTTTAGAAGTTCAATAATCCTTTTAAACACACTATGGAGACCGGATTCGTTAAAGCACAATCTGAATAATCTTCCTCAAGTAACATCAATGAGGATATTCGAATATTTCCGAGAGGATGAGAGGTTTAATGTTCCAGAAACGCGAAGAGTTAAATGCGAGGAGATAAGCCTTTTACGTTTCGTCTGCGAAGTCGAATGCGTGACCTTCGGCTTCTGCCCTACCGGAAGGCGCATGTCGTCACTTCCTATGCCATCTGACGTCACAGGCGCTTGAACTTTAAAAATTAATTTAAAAAAAAACTACTTATCGTATCGCAAAAATTTTTTCACCTATGATGTTCATACATGTTACTCTATCATATAAAAATATAATTGAAAAATCGAAAACTTCCCTAACGCGTTTTCTCGTGACGTCCGTATGTATGTGTGTATGTGTCTCGCGTAACTCAAAAATGGTATGTCCTAGCACGCTCAGATTTGGTACGTAGATTCCTAGTGGGGTCTAGTTGTGCACCTTCCCTTTTGGTTGCATTCGGATCTTCCTAAGGGGGTCTTTTGCCCCTTTTTGGGGGGAAATCATTGTTAATTTCGATGTAAACTCAAGTTGTCTTATAATTTGTCGGACACTTGGCGATAGATCGCCAGTCTTTTGGTCGCCAAGTTTTGTCGCCAACTTGGCAAAAAATTTGGAATTTTTTTTTTTAATTTTTAAGTCTGGTTTTATTCGGCCAATGTTGGTGATATTTAAAGAGTTACCCACTCAATCACATTAAAATTGCCAATAATCTTTATCTTCTTTACTAATAATAAAGCTGAAAGTCTAGATGTCAGGATGTCCGTGACGCGCATAGCGCCTACACCGTTCGGCCGATTTTGATGAAATTTGGCTCAAAGTTAGTTTGTAGCATGGGGATGTGCACCTCAAAGCGATTTTTCGAAAATTCGATGTGGTTCTTTTTTTATTCCAATTTTAAGAAAAAAAAAACTATCATTAATTACGAAATTATCATAACGTGGAACCGTAACATGGGCACAAGCCAATTGGCGGGATACGAAATTATCATAACGTGGAACTGTAACGTCGGTACAAGCCGATTGGCGAGAAAATTCACCATACATTATTTGTAAATATACAGGCAAACCAAAAGACCTTTAATTTTTCTATTACGGGCGAAGCCGTGCGGGTGCCACTAGTAGGGAAATAAATCTGTGTAAAACGTTTTTTTTTTTTTTTTTTTGCCTCCGTTCGCAAGAAACTTGGGGTGAAAATATTTAATGTTTTCTTGCTTACTCCAAGGCGCCATTATCATTAAATTGGCGTAAAAGGAAGTCACGTGATGCACACATCAGCTGGTTTTTTTTTTTTTCGTGGTTCGGAACTGGGATATAAGAAGACAATAATAATTTTTTTTCTTACTCATTAAAATGCAGCAATAAAAAATCCTTTTAGCCAGGGTTGGCAAAAACCCCGGGTTTTTTAAAAAAAGCCCATGGACCCAGGGTTTTTTTGGTTTTTTTAAATAAAACCCAAAAAAACCCAACTAAAGTTGGGTTTTTTAAAAGAAATGTGGGTTTTTTTTGGCTTTTTTTAGGGAAAATGTGGGGTACTTGTAGCATATTGTAGCATAAGTATATGGACAAAGTGTAAAAATTATCTTCGGGTAAAAAGCTGGAAAACTAGTTAAAATTCAGAGTTTTCTGAAGAAAAGTATAAAAGACGAAAAAACCCAAGAATGTTAAAGTTTCAGATTTTTTTAATTTTTATTATTACCAACAGTTAAGGCAAAGTTACTTCTCGAGTGATAAAATCTATTGTTCGTTTTTAATTACTACTTTTTTTTTTTTTTGCATTTTACTTTATAGTATTTCATTTTGTTATGCAAAACTACTGTAGAACCTCAAATAGTTTAAATCCCTTTTTACTGAATTCCAGCTTAATCAAGACATTTCTTTGAATTTTATGTTGCCTGTTTTTCTATTTCTGTGTACAGGGTAAGAAATATTAAACTTTTTTGTAAAAATAATGAAAATACTGTACCTGTTCTGTTTTCTGTAAACCGTTTGAAAAATCTGTTTATTTCTAAAAAAATTACCTTGTGTTTATTCGAGATTTGTGACGTGTTGGTTAGCAGAAAATAATTCACATGAAAGCCTTTTAACTAGATTAGTTTTCCT